>NC_139597.1:14737773-14880273 GCF_946808225.1 Silurus aristotelis
AATTGTGTATATAGCACATTTTTATCAGGAACTGTTAACATTTAAAATTAGGTAGAGCATTTCAGCTGTGAGTCCTAAAATTTGGGTGGGGAGGGGCGAACCAGACATAGTCTCAGATAGATGTTTGTAGGAATCTCATTTTTTATGATATCTTCATTCAATTTAAAATATAAACCCAGGAGACATGTGGCTTTCAATTACTTTTCTGGATTGCTCCAGGACTGATTTTGTGTATTTATATATGAAGGAAAAAACATTTTAAATTAAGGATTTATTTATTTACAATACTTAATAATCTATAACATTATCTTTTTGAGCAATATCAACTGTGAATAATAGACAGTAAAGCTCAAAGTGTCTTCTTTGTAAAGATATATAAATTGTGTATGTAGTCTACTTTTATCAGGAACTGTTAACATTTAAAGTTAGGTGGGGCATTTCAGCTGTGAGTCCCAAAATATGGGCTGAAGGCTAACAGGTTAAAGACCTGGTCTGTGGTCTGTGCTGAACTGGAGTGTGTATGACGATACTGTATAAATTAGAAACGAGTGCCAAAACACATCCTGTCTCTCCGTAAATCCGACCCGCTGTCAAAACATTGACTTTGCGCTTGAAGATACACAGAGCTTCATTACTGATTTAAATTACATATTTAATAATCAAATAGATAAAAGAAGTCCAGACTGCTTCTGTCTAGTCTGGTTTCAAATATCTGGTGTGTGTGTGTGTTTGTGTGTGTGCGTGTTTCTGTCTGTGTGTGTTTAAGTGACGTGAAATTAAGCTTGAGCTCTTAAATAAACAACTTATGATATACCTAGGGAAACATTTAACTGGTGCTGATTTGATAGAGTCAGGGTCTGTGTTTCATTAATGTCATAATACATTTACAAACACCAAACACCCCCCCACCCTACACACACACACCATTCTCATTCTCAAACCAGGAAATGCTCATCCATTCTAATGGCTCTCTGTGTGTGCACAGCTCAATTCTCTCTCATGAGATCACATTAGAAAAAACAAACCTGCAAAAAGACCTTTGTATCTTCACTATTAACTCAAATGTAATAGTTTCCATGGCAGCCAGCACCCCAAAAACACCCAGATCTCACCCTATAGAACAGGGGAACAGCATTTTATTAAGAAGGAAAATTATATATATTATTCTATATATTATTGCTATGTTTTCATGGTAAAAGCTCTCTTTTTAAATACATAGGTCACGACCGTCAAACACATCCAGGTTTGTCTTACATATACTGTATATCATTTGAATGTTTGTTTTAGGGAAAAAGACAGCAAGACCAATATACTAGACAAGCAAGTGAATGAAAGCAAGACCAATATACTAGAATCTATGTTTCCTAGCAGTCTAGAGAACAGAGAGGAGGAAAAAAAAGAACAGCGGTGGATCGCGCTGCATGAATAATTGCCATAATGAGAAAACATATTACACCAGATTCACCAGACAATTAATGCTAATGCTCATTAACAACAAGAACATTCATGCAACTATTGCTTCCCAAGCATAATGATTCGTAGAGGAATTGAATCTTGAACACAAAAAAAAGCCCCTGTGTTGACTTCCTGCTGAGCCAATCAGAGCACAATTCCTTACCACACAATTCTAGTCACTAAATGAAACACACGAGTGAGGGAAGATGTTTTGAAATAAACTAAAGCGGTTATACAGTGAGGCGGCTCTGTGTTGCAGAATACAGCTGTTCCTGCAACCATTTGACTTGTTTATGTGGCCTCACACAGGAACATTAGACAAGAACTCAAAAAGGTCAAAGAGTTTCCACATTACAGCTTGATGTGTGCAAATCCTCAGTAAATGGCTTCTGCTCCGTTAGAAAACAAATACGTTGTAGGTGTGTGCATGTGTGTGTGCAAGTGTGTGCGCAAGTGTGTGTAACCCTGGCACAACAGCAGCGTGTGAATGGTGGATCAAATTTCTGATCTATGTGTGGTTTCAAAAATACATAATATGACAATTATTTGCACCACAAAGCAGGAAATCCATAAACAGGTCTACATGTGTTAATGCACCTTAATGGATTTCTTTTTTTTTTTGGTCTATTGAAAGACAGAAATACAGACAGAAATCTTTTTTTGACCATTACAATATTTGCACTAGTTTATGAGTTCAGCTGAACCCATTCAATAATCCAATCTCAAATATTTGTTTAAAACCCATCTCTTTTTTATCAATATGTTTCTCGTCTCATTTTTTTATAATGAAGTGGAATTGCATGAACCGCATTATTCTAGTTTACAAATGGAAAATGATACAAGTTCAGCTGAACGGTGACATTTTCATCACCTTGAGACTTTTTGTTAAGCCACTACTAAATCATCTCCTGCCTCCGACAGTGTAGAATTATGAAGGATGTTTGATCAGTAAATGTCTTCAGTGGGTGTTAAATTTTTATGTTTTGGTCAGATTTTATTAAACCAAACAGCAGAGGAGTTACAGGACAAAAGGACAGCTGGGGACAGATCACCCCTGTTATAGATGATGAAGTCCCATGAATGAATATACATTTCCTGCATTGAACATTATTTTTATTTTATATATAAATACATGAAATCAGTCCTGGAGCAATCCAGAAAAGTGCTGGGTTGAAAGCCACATGTCTCATGAGTTTATGTTTCAAATTTTGTCCTGTAAAAATTACAGGACAATAATAACCGTTCGAGAAACACTGGGGCGGGTGTGTAACCTTTAGAGAAGCAGCCCCAAAGTTAGTTTAAAGATAAAAACTTGCATTACTTTTTCCTCAAAAATGTCAAACACTCAAGATGTTCTCTAGTGTGACTGTCCACTGAGTCACCCAGTTCACATGCAAACTTCAAACTGTCCTTGTGTTGCCATATGTTTAATATTGGAACAGCTGGCATGACTGCACATCTGTTTCATCAAAAGCAGCCTCTGGTCAGAATCTACAGCTGTCCTTCCTGATCCCACTCATCTTTACAAACTTTACCAAAGAACCTTGCATATAAGTTTAACTGGGACACATGTATTCATACACTCATTCACAGTGTTGTGGTTTGAGAGAAACCTGGAGAACCCAAAATTGACTCATATGGTAGTTTAAATGTAACTCTCAGGTCTACCACCACAACACTTCACTGAGGGGATGATGTTCTCAGAGTGATGAGCAAGGCTGGGTTTCTTTTTCCCTAGAACAAATTGTTGCATATTTTCAGAGGAAATTCTTATGGCAAACATCCGTGTCCGAACTATTAAAAAATATTTCACTATTTCCAAAATGCTAGCTTGTCCAAATTGCACTGTGAAAAGCCTTAAAATTCCACTTGACCTCTTGGTTACGAAGAAAGTGTTTTTGTGCAGATGGTGTTATTTAACAATGGCTGAGTAATGGTTCAAAGGTTAAAGGTTGTTTAAGGCAAGCATGTGCTGATCCAGGAATGCAGTTTGCATTATACTAAGCTGGAGTGCATTAAATCACACTCACATCAATAACAAAAAGCTGTGTCCTTAACCTGGTTGTACTGCAAGTCATGAGAACACACAAAAAAAAAAAAGAATACAGTTGGGCTTTAATTCAGGAAATTACATGTTACACCCTCAATAATCACTGCATGTACTGTGAGAAACAATGAACTGTTTGTACTTTCATGGACACAAACATTCACAAATTCCATTCAACTCTGTGTCAAATTAATGAAATTAACAGTTTGGAGAGTCAGAGTAATAATAAATATATGCACAAACATTTACTTATACACAGGCACTCTTAATCTGGGGCGATTTAGAAAAGCGTTGATGAATAATGTAATAGGCTGCAATAGTATCCGAAACAACAGCAGCATTTTAAATGTCTCAGTCCTTCTTTTTACTTGTAGTGCTGTTCACTACCTCATTCAAACACACACACACACACACACACACACACACACACACACACACACACACACACACAAAAACACACCTATCTGTACCAGACCTAATGCCTTGTTCTTAGTGGCTTGTAAGTGGTCATTTGCAGGCTGCAATGCAGTCATTTCCCTCCTTGTGCGAAGTGGACGGAAAAAAAAACCTGGATGTGTATAAGAAAAAAGGGTGTTTTCTCTGTAAGAGCGCAGGAAGCTCATGAGGTACTTTATCCAAACCTTTACAATTTACTGTACATTTACAACATTTGGTTTCATCATGTACAAGTTGCCAAATGGTTTCAGCATTTTCGGAGGTTGAGCTCGTTTTAAGGTCTTCCAGATCTCTCGTCGCCCTCCAGTGAAGTTCTTCCGCTCTTGTGCCTCGAATGACTCACTGAAGCATCGCTGTAAACTTGCCAAGTCATGTCAAACGTCTCTGTGGCAGATTTGCATAGTTTCATGCAGAATTTCACATTTGCTCATTGTTCTAACTTACTGTCCATGATGAAATTGCAGACATGGTAACGCATATGGTCAGAATAGCACCGGTTGCACAGCTCCCTATGTACACAGGACAATGTCTTTTTGCTCACTGAATTACGAATGTCAGTGCTGTTAGAAGTTATTTGTCCATCAGAAGCTGGTACATTTGGTTTATTATCATCTTAACCTGCCTGAAACATTTAAGATCATGAAGCTTGTGTCCAAAAATCAGACACAGTGTAAGATTGATGTAGATGATATATCAACATCAACTACAGTGGTACCTTGACCTACCAGTGAATTAATGTACGAGTTTTCCGAGATACGAGTCGTCACTCGGTCGATTTTTTGCTTTGTTACGCGAGCAAAAATTTGAGGTACGAGCTCGAGACGCCGCTGCTAGATGACGAAGCGAAGCCAGAAAGCGAAGACTGTGACGGAAATTAAGATAAGCATAGAAGAAAAAGTAAAAAATTAAAAGTTCAGGGATACGTAGTGTACAGTAGTGATAGCAAAAAACGAGTTTTCCATCCTCCTCTGCCTATCGCCTCTACTTTCCACCTCAGCCTGCGTCTTCGTTAGCTCAAGTCGTCTCATTTTCAAGGTAAATACACTGTATAAAACCGTACTATATCTTTACATACTGTTTCTATTATGTTTTTATACAATATTTGTTATTTTTGAAATGTATTTTACTTATTTAATAACATGAAAACATAAAACATAAAAAAATGGGGTGGCATTCTGACGGCTAGAACAGATCAATGCCATTTTAAGTATTTTCAATGAGGAAAATTGATTTGATTTGATGTGATTGATTTGATTTTTTTTTTTAACTAAAGACGCACAAAAAAGAAGCCCATTCAGCTTCAGGATGAATGTGTGTAATTTAGACTTGCATAAGACTCTTGGAAAGATTAATCCTGGTAATAACAGTCCTTAATAAAACTGATCAATCCTAAGCCTTCATACATGACGAATGCTTGGTGACAAATTGGTGACCATAGTGCAGCTACGTGTTGAGGAGGATGAAATTGTTCTTTTACGTTAAATAACAGATTATTCGCAAGGGACTTATAAGGGACATTGGTCCCCCTTTTGCTGCAATATTTCTCTATCCCTTCAAGCATTATTAGCATCAACTTCTTCAGTAATTTGAGCTACAGGAGCTTGTCTGTTGGATCGGACCAGACAGGGAAGCCTTCATTTCCCACGTGCATCAATGTGCCTTGGTCGTCCATGACCCTGTCGCCAGTATACCACTGTTCCTTCCTTGGACCACTTTTGAGATACTGACCACAGCAGACTGGGAACATCCCACAAAAGCTGCAGTTTTGGAGATGCCCTGACCCAGTTGTCTAGACATCACAATTTGGCCCTTGTCAAACTCGCTAAAATCTTTACGCTCACCCATTTTTTTCTGCTTCCTAGGCCATCTCGGTAGAGTTTTTTCTTGCCGCAGTCACATCCGGCCCGCTCATCAGGGACAAACTTACACTTATGAAGAGCATCTTATTCATTTTTATCACCACATTATCCGTGTAAAGCTGCTTTGAGACAATGTTCATTGTTAAATTAAATAAAAATGAATTTAATCGAATTGAATAATTCTGGTCATAAATGGCTTTTTTTCAACCCTGTTACTATTTTACCAAGAATAATGTCTATGGAGATATTTATATAACATTTAAGGAAGGCGTCTTCAGTGTCAAAGATTTATAAAGTCAAACTGAGGGCTTTGTATTTTTCAGTTTCTCATGGCAAGCCACTTGTTTTATTGTATTTTCCTATTAATGTGAAGAGAATGAAAAAGAAAGGACAGAATAGGAACTGCTATAACATCAGTATTTTAATAATTAATTGTAATTGTAACAATACAAACCCTTTTTATTTTCTGTAGGTGAAAAATAATCTGCTTCTAGTGGTAAAAACAACATTCAACAAACCAACATTGAGGTGATTACATTCCTAGAACAACAATTGGCAGGTCTTCCTCTTCCCCTGAACACTATTCGTCCACTGCATATGATCCAAAATGCAGCTGCATGACTTGTGTTCAATCTGCCCAAGTTCTCCCACACCACCCCACTGCTGCCCTCTCTTTACTGGCTTCCTGTAGCTGCACGTATCAGATTCAAAGCACTGATGGCCAAAAATGGACCAGCAACATCTTACTTCAGAGACATTATCACATCTCGCACTGCACCACGCTGTCTGAGATCCTCCAGCACTGCTCGACTGGTACCACCTTCTCTCAGAATGAGAGGTAAGTATAATTCAAGGCTCTTCTCTGTTCTGACACCGAGGTGGTGGAATAAACTTCCCCTAGATGTCCGAAGTACGAGTCCCTGGCTATCTTCAAGCGACGGTTGAAGACCTACCTCTTCCTGAAACACTAGAATTAGCACTTACCAAGTTTGCTTTGTAAAAATCAAGAGTTATATTCTGATGTATATTAAGTTTGTAATGTAGCGTAACCAGTGTAGATTTATTCATTGCTAGAGACTCAAAGCACTTTTGCACGTCGCTCTGGACTAGCGCGTCTGCTAAATGCCGCAAATGTAAATGTAAATTAGGTTGCAGCGGATTCTAAAATGCACTCAGATCTTAAATGAAATAGCAAAGTCTAACTAACCTTGGCCTCAAGCTGAAACATTTCTTAGTTTCAAAACCAAAATTAGAGTCCTATTATTCATAACCATGGAGGTAAGCCTTAAAAAAAAAACACCCGGGACACACATTGTAAAATAAATAAATTAATTAATAAAAATCTCAATTGTTGTACAGTATCTAATCCTTATAAGTTTATTATTCTTTGAGCAAACTCTATTCTTTGCAGAAATCCTGTGAGCTTTGATTTTTTTGTGTGTTCATGTGTGTGTTCATGTGTGTGTTCATGTGTGTGTGTGTGTGTGTGTGTGTGTGTGTGTGTGTGTGTGTGTGTGTGTGTGAGAGAGAGAGAGAGAGAGAGAGAGAGAGAGAGAGAGAGAGAGAGAGAGAGAGAGAGAGAGAGAGAGAGAGAGTTTTTACACCCATAACAGCATTGTGCTATCAGTAAAATCACTTTTTATCCCTAGGATTAACAGTAAGATATGACAAGAGAAACAAGAAAATGAAAAAGAACAAAAAGGAGCAATATTTAGAAATAATATACACTAGAAATAAAAGCTAGGAGTCCAATATCGGACTGATGATGCAGTCTATAATGACTCAAAGAATGTAATGGGTATTTATCATGTCAGCTCTTCTCAGGCAAAACCTGACACTGACTACATTTGCACTCATTCATTTTTTAATGAAAGTAGTTTGTATCACAAAAAAAACAAACAAACCAATAACATTTTAAGGTTTAAGGCTTAGGTTGAAGAGCCCCAAGGCGTCTTAGATGAATCATCTGACAATTCTACTTAAAATAATTAAATTTTTTCCCTTTTTCTCAAAAGGAGATGTCCTTGGGCAATTAATACAGCACTGCAAATTTCTTGAACACACAACTGAGTTTAAACAATAAACACGAGCATCGAAAAAATGTGGAAAATCCGGTGCTGCCCTCAAGCCACACACACACACACACACACACACACACACACACACACACACACACACACACACACACTGATGTGACTCAGATTATTTCATTATTTTTGAACATATATAAATAATTACAAAACAATTACAGTTTAGATACAGTATAATGTTCTTCAGCAGACTTGCTTTCTTTCTCCCCTTTATGCTAATATTACAAAATATTCTACCTTGGAAATTACAAAGCGCATACCTAAACATTCCCTCACAGAAATCTACCCACTTTCAAAGCTTTCACTGTAAAATCTTTGTTAACCGAGTCGAAGGTAAACTTCGGGCTGAATTTCTCACAATTCGACTCAACCAGTTCTACCATAATGTCAACAAAGACATGTTGTCCTCCGCTAGCTCTAGCTCGCTGGTGCAAGAAGTCCTAGGAAGAGATTTATTCGCCATACTGATGATGAGGTAATAAATTTAGGCCAATGGGCAAGCGGGAGAATATAAAAGAGCTGTTAGGAGGCAGCTTCTCTCCTGACACCCACAAATCTGACTCGGTGGAGAGGACACAGAGGTACTGCCAGTACCAATGCTTCACTTGGAAAAAAACACGCCATAGGAGCATGAAATATGGTTGAGGTGTAAATTACAGTGTGCAAACTAGGACATAAATGAGAAAAATATAAAGAGTCAAAGAGAAGATCCATAATTCCAATTGAGCAATTGCATGGCCAATCCATACTGTCCGCGTGTGTGTGTGTGTGTGTGTGTGTGTGTGTGTGTGTGTGTGTGTGTGTGTGACTTTTCACCTCACTCCTTTACTTTAAGAAGGCAGCATTTCTAATTTTTCTCAAATATAAAAGATTCTTTCTATCACATGATGTCAAATTCCTAGTTCAGAATGTACAGAATGTTCTTACAGAGATTTCCACTGATAAGGGATTTTATTGCTGGTTTTCTTTTTTTTTTCTTGGTCTCCACTCAATTCTTTCCACTTGTTAGCTAGTTTTCTTGGTGCATAACACCCATCAGGCTAACACGTGCTTCCTTTCGTTGTGATATGTTCCTGGCTTGCAAGCTCCTGATTGGTTTTTCCCGAATGTACAGAAACGTTGTGTCAAACAATCGAGTATATGAAATACTGTACATCATGACTAAAAAAAGGGACTCTGTTACACTATGTAATAAGAATTTGGTTGTTTGGACACCTGAGAACCACAAAGTCAGCAAATATGGTGGCTTTAAGATTTATACTGCTGCTCCAGAATAATCAGAAACCTTTCAAATATTTATTCACATTACTAAAAGCATTAAATTCTCTCGAGCATTATTGCTTTCTTTACTGTCAATTCACAGCCATGGGAAAGAGCTCACCCAAAGGCATTGGAAATAGTGAATAATATATCAATCATATTCACTGCAGGAGTCTATTTGTACCTATTTGTAGGACAATTTGTACCTGATTTGTTTGCTGTGGCCCTGAACATCAGGGTTCAGTGCAGTTTGGTCATATTCCTCTCAGTTTCCATGATCAGTTGTGTTAAAAAAAAAAAGCATGGTCAGTTGAAAAAAACACAAAAGCTCTGAGCATTCTCAAAAAAAGTCCTCATAGTGGATCAGGTTCTGCTCTGTTCCTGCAAAAATCTGCATGACTGCAAAACAAGGCCTAATTAGGGTCTTGTTTTTATATCAGCACCTGAAATCCTTTTGATCCTTTCGAATCCTTTGGATTCAATTTCGAAGTTCTTATTTTCATCATCCTGAATTTGTTTTCTGTTCTCTTTTTTGCTGAAGTCTCAACTTTATACTGTTTTAATCATCATCAAGAAGGAAATTAAGGCGATCAGCATTTTGATGAACACTTCAGCTGTGAAGTCATTCTGCTCTCCTGGTGCTGAGGTGAATGAGGCATAGTCTCACGTGTGACATAATGAAGAAAATCTAATTCTAACATCATGTCACTGATTGTCTAAATTCTCCTGGAGCTGCCACTGGAATTTTTTAAGCGACATGCAGGTGTCTCTGAAAAACAATAAAATACTAAGTGTTTTCAAAGTTTGGACAAGCACTGAAAAATGCAAAAAATAAAACCCTGAAAAAGATTTCTGCTCATGGATTTGGTTGTAAAGTGTTCAGATTTTTTCATTGCAACCCAAAAACCATTCTTTTTTTTTCAACCCAAACTGGGAATGAATAAAAAATAACATTGTATTGTTAAAGAATTGGACAAAAGGGTGGAGTAGTGTTTTTTATTGTGATGACATCATCAAGCCTCATGACTTCTGTGGTAATCTGCATGAGATTGTATCACTTTCGAACTGTGTAATGAAGTCAACTGCGTAATATGGTGTATTTTGAGTTACTCAAAAAACACCATATTACGCAGTTGACTTCATTCACGCTAATGCAGTAGAGAATACTCAACACAATATCAATCCAATATTTATTGCACTTCTGTTCTAATATACCAAAAGCTCAAAAGTGGCTTGTCGAACATATTGCTGAAGAATATTTCACAATAATAGACTGGTCATTCGTACAACGCAACATAACACAAGCAATGATAATGAAACTAGAGTCTAAAGAGGAAGCCTGTCTATGATCATTATCACTGTACTCCACAACATCGTATATCTGCTATAAATGGACATTCGGTGCAACCCAGATGAGGATGGGTTCCCTCTTGAGTCTGGTTCCTCTCAAGGTTTCTTCCTTATGCCATCTCAGGGAGTGTTTCCTTGCCACAGTCACCACCGGCTCACTCATCAGGGACAAACTTACTCATAAAAAACATATTCACTTTTTATCACCACATTATCTGTGTAAAGCTGCTTTGAGACAATGTTCATTGTTAAATGCGCTATACAAATAAAAATGAATTGAATTGAATATGTAGATGAACTATGTGAGAGATAAGCTAGAAGCATTTACGGCCTTATAGGTATAAGATATATATAGAATATCTACTAAGTAATTGGATATTTTAATGTGAGTCAGTCATGATTAAAAACAATCAGTCATATGATCCCTCGGCTTGACACAAGTTAAAACCCGGCCTACTGAATTTTGTATGGGCAAAGTTTCTCTAAAAAAAAACAAAGCAGGACAATGTGGTTAAACATCCAGCTTTAATATTAACACTTAAACTTTAATATGCAGCAGTGTGGTTTTTTTTCTGTGTCTAACTAATAACTCGCATTTTCAGAGACGTGGACCAACTACAACATTAGAAGTGAGCTCAATTATTTATAAGATAATTATTCCCATGCTTTAATTTTCTGCCCAGTTTCTGTCACAGAAATTCTTCTGAATAAATGAATGCTGCTTATACAACAGTAGCTGATCCAGTGCCCGGATACTAAACTAAACAGTGACTTTTTTTTAGACAGTTTGCACCTGAGTGTACAGTGTGGTGTGTCCTGATCCTTGTCATAACCTGCATTAATATTGATATCAAATTGGAGCGCTGTTCAGTCACCTCAGTTACGTAGGAAACTTTACACCACAGTGCGGTTGAATGGATCTGATTTGTCAGAAGGTACGCATCGGTACCGGTTTCGGCTGTAACATGAAAATTAGGTTAATATTAATTAACCTAATCAGAGAGATACACCACAAACACTGCTTACGAAGAGGGAAAGATATTATCAAAGACACCTCTCATCCCAGTTTTGAACTGTTTACTCCTTTCCCATCTGAAAGACAGTTTAGGAGCCTCGCTGTCACACCAGCAGACTCAGGAACAGTTTCTGTCTCTCAGCTGTCAACCTACTGAACTCTATAAATAAACAATGATCTCTACATCCAACTCATTTACCTTAACACTATTCATAAAGACTGCACTGTATATTAACATGTCTTTATGCTGTAAACATACATTGGTTTACTGTTACTGCTGCACATTCTTTTACTGTTGAATAAAATACAACACTCTTCCTCATGTTGCCTTATTTGCACTGTTACCCTTTGCACCTTATACGATATTATTGTAATATATTGGACCTTTGCACTCCCATAATAAGTTCATTGTATATTTGTAAATGTGTATATTTATATTGGCTCTGTACTTGGACACTCTGCACAATGGCAATAACGTTGAATCTGATCTAATCGGTTTCTATATGGGGAAGGGGGTAGCACACTGGTCAAGATGTTGGACTTCTGATCACAAGGCTGTAAGTTAAGATCCCACCACCACTAAGATGCCACTGCAGGGCCCTTGAGCAAGGCCCTTAACTCTCAACTGCTCAGTGTTATAAATAAGATCAGTGTAAGACACTCCGGTTAAGGGCGTCTGCCAAATGAACGAAAATGAAGATCCAGTTTAAATGTCACTGTTTTGACACCATTGCAGAAATCCAGCGCAAACAGAAGGCAAAATGTGCTTGACATTCTTTGAAAAGAAGACTTCCAAGACACATTCCAGTAGTGGCAAGAACACAGAGCACTGTATTGCTGTGCAAGGGGGCTATTTTAAAGGTGATAGTGTGTAAATATAGATATATAAAATACTTTCTTGTAAACAGAGGAAGTGTCATACTTACTATGTTACTATAGTAAGCGAACAGGGTCTCGTATGGCGAAAGCCTATGAGGAATTACTTTTTAATTGCACCTACATCACACATCAGAAGGACTAACGTGTCCCTAGAAACTGAATAGTAGTGTTAAATACACCATAAAGCCAAACGTCAAGGGTCGAGGTCAGGACACTAGAGTTCATCTCCTTCAACCCTGATACAACTTGTCCTCTTTGTGCACACAGGCATCACCATGATGGAACAGGTTTAGGTCTCTGACTTCCAGTCAATAAAAACAGCATGGAAAAACATAGGATTGTGCTTTGTTCATACATCCCTGATCTTCTCAGTGTGCACACAATATTCCTGTTAACAGTGCATGTTGCAGGATTGTTGTATTTAAAGCTCCAGTTGTCCTGGACATAAAGTGTAACACAATCTTAAAAGTTCACTTGGTTGATTGATCATCTGTGGTGATGTTTGAGCTTACACTTGATTCACACTTCACTCACACACACACACACACACACACACACACACACACACACACACACACACACACCATAGCTAACTGTCAGCTGTCTGAAACCTGTCTTTCTCAACAGTGTGTCTGTGAGCCCTTCATGTGAACCCTGGCCGGTTTTTAAACGAAACCGTGTGTGCGGATTTGTTTGTTTGTTTGGGATCTCCGAAAGAATTCAAGCGGAATAAATAAAATAATAAAAAAATAAGCTCAAATGTTGTCTAAAGCTACATCAAAGAGAACAACTATAGTAACCGTGAGAAATGATGGCAACAAATGAAACACATTTACACACACACACACATTATATATATGTGTGTGTGTGTGTGTGTGTGTGTGTACACACATTATATATATATATATATATATATATATATATATATATATATATATATATATATATATATATATATATATATATATATATAATGTGTGTACACACACACACACACACACACACACACACACACACACACACACACACATATATATATATATATATATATATATATATATATATATATATATATATATATATATATACACACACACACACACACACACACACACACACACACACACACACATACATACATACACGCGCGCGCGCGCACACAGAGAGTAGTAACGCGGTGTTTTACCATGTTCTCCCCGCGAGCTTATGGAGGAGTTTCGGGTGAACTTTTCCCAGCTGCAGTAGCGTCCATGCTTTCGGCTATAAAGAGCCCAGTCAGTCCTCTGCTCTCTGCCGCGATCCGTCTACATTATCACCCTGAATCACCGGGGGCGCGCGTGCTCTGTCTCTGCCTCTGTCTTTCTTTCTTTTGCTCTTTCTCTCGAAGTGCGCGCACACGCACACGCACATGCGCACGCGCCCTCTTCCTCCCTCTCTCTCTCTCTCTCTCTCTCTCTCTCTCTCTCCTGTCCTTTTCTCTCACTCTGTCTCTCCGTCTCTATCTCTCACTCTCTTACTCTCTCTCTCTCTCTTTTACGCTCTGTCCCTTTTTGCCCCTTCTCTGTCTCTCACTCTTCTCTGTCCCATTCTCTATCTCTCTCTATCTCTCTCTCTGTCCCTTTGTGCCCCCTCTCTGTATCTTACTCTTCTCTGCCCGTTCAGCCTCTCTCTGTCTGTCTTTTTCTCTTTATCTCCCTCTCTTTGTCCTTTTCTCTATCTCTCCCTCTCTTTATTTTCCCTCTCTCTGTTTCTTTCTCTCCCTCTTTCTGTCTCTCCCTCTCTCTGCGCCTTTCTCCCCCCCTCTCTTTCTCTCTCTCACTCGTGATAATAATCTGACTGAGCTCGAGCTGAACCGACGCACCCCAACCCCCTCCTAAAAGCCGTTTCTGGTTCAGGGATTTCTACACAGCAATTCTGCCTCACATGTTTGGGGTTGGGGGTCGGATACAGATCGTCGCATGTGCAAAGTTTGCATGTTCTCTCCTGTGCCTGTGCTGTCCACAGTCATATTTCCAATTTGTCTGTAGTGTGCAGGTGTGTGTGGAATTGTGCCTTGCGACAGGATACCTTGTGTTACCTGGGAAAGACCCCAACGCCCCTGAAACCCTGTGTAGGAAAAGTGGTATAGAAAATGGATGAATAACATGACAGTGTGATGTGACAAGTGTAGCTGTGTGACAAAAAATTATTAATATTCTGTAAGAACATTAAAGAGTCTGGGACATTTTTTCACTAAACCCACATTAACAGGGAAAAAAGTCATTCAAATGACTTTTGTTTAAGCCAGAGAGTATATTTTGTAATAAACATAACATAAAGTGAATATAATGCAATTAATATCAACAGTCTGCAGCTTAGGACTGAACAGTTCTTTATTGAAGGACCTACTACTGAACAGTACACCTTAACAACGATGAAACTTTAATGATTAGATATTCAGTGCCACCCAGATGAGCAAGGGTTCCCTTTGAGTCTGGTTCCTCCCAAGGTTTCTTCCTCATACCGTCTCAGGGAGATTGTCCTTGTAACAGTCACCACTGGCTTGCTCATTAGAGATAAACTTATTAGGGATGAACTAAGCTTGTAAGCTTAAGCTAAGCACTAAACTTATATAAGTTAGTATCAAAAAGTTTCAATACTAATGTTGTTAACTGATGCCATTCTGACCACGTGTATTACCACATCTGTGATTTCATCATGGACAGCAAGGTAGAGCAAAGGACAAATGTAAACTTCTGCATGAAATCTGCCACAGAGACTTTTGACTTGACATAAGTTTGACAGATGGCGATGCTGCAACGAGTCGCTTAAAGTGTTTTGAGTGGCATGCTTGCTTTAAGAGTGGAAGAACATTACTGGAAGATGACTAGAGATAAGAAAGACATTAAAAGAACTTAACTCCCAAAAATTTCGAAACCATTCGGCAACTTGTGCATGATAATCGTTGGAGAACAATCCACATGAGTTTACTTCCACACCCACCCTACTTGTCAGATTTATCCAGACGTCAGACGTCATGACCAGAAAGCTGTAATAGCATATGCCATGGAGACGGCGCTAGCTTAGAAAGTGAAGGAAAAGCACGCAGAGATACAGGGAACCAGGGTTACATACGTAATCTAGAGATTTTCCCCTCAGGAACTCGAGCTGCATCAACAACATTTTGGGAACAAGAGTACATTACCGGCAGACTGACCAATCCCTGCCTAGTGTGGATAGGCACAGATAGGTTGAAGGACAGAGGGGCCAGCTTTTGCACTAATGTCAAGGCTATAGGACCTGACGAAGGTCAAAGGGGATAGATCAATCCGCAGAGTTGCAAATGTCTTGGACAGAGACTCCAAAGGAAAAGGCTTTTGAAGCCGCCACGGTTGAGTGAGCTCTGACCCCAAAAGGAGCAGGGAGACCAGAGAACTCATAAGAGGAGTGGATAGCATCCACAATCCACCTGCTGATTGTCTGCTTATCCACAAGGAGACTCTTTTTATATGGACCGTAGCAGACAAACAGCTGGTCTGACCTTCTTCACATGGCAGTTCTGTGGACATATGTGTCCAGTGCTCGCCCCTCAGGGGTCACAGCCACAGCCTCCACAGCTCATGGTGGGGGTATACATACAGGCACAGTTTCGGACATGCCTGTACCATAGCGTCCAGTCTGCGAGGGGATGGGTGAGTGAGGGAAAACCAGAGGGGACAGTGCAAGGTTTCTTGAGTCACAAAGAGGGCACTTGGGCTCTGTAAAACTTCCTCCATATCTGCTCCACCACATCCTGGTGGAGCCTCTTTTTGGTCCTGTGCTGGGTCTGATGGCAGCTGCATCCAATGTGGTGCCACTGAGGATAGACTCAACTCGAGCAGGAGACAACTGTGCCCACATAGTGGTTGAATCCCACACCATGCATAGATAGGTGGTCCTCTGTACTGGAGAAAGTACACTTTTTTTGCGTTTAGTTATAACCCCAATTCCTTCATGTGGCTGAGAACAACATCTCGATGCCAGGATGCCAAGTGCTACGATTGAGCCAATATGAACCAATCATCAATATAGTTCAGTGTGCGTATGCCCCTGAGTTTTATAGGAGTCAGATCTGCATCTACACACTTTATGAAGGTGCGAGGTCAGAGTGCAAGGCAAAATGGAAGGACCCGAAAACAAACCTCCGGAACTTGCTGTGAGAAGGAAGGCTGGATTTTTGGAAGTACATGTTTAGGAAGAGCTTCCATGTGCCAGATATTAACTTAAATTAAGTCTTTGTAGTCTTTCTCTGGTGTGCCTGGAACAGCTTGAGCAACGCCTTGAAGCTGTCCTAGGAGCCTCCTGGTAGACGAGGAGCCCCCCAAAAAAGTATAAATGGTTAATGAAAAGGTTTAACAGCTGTTTTGAACTGTGTTGTCTGACCTTTCCTTACAAATCTCCTTATAAAGTGTGACCAAATAAATAAATTTTTCTCCTCTGTCAGCCATTGTGGAATGTAAAAACAGCTATTAAATTGACAAAAAAAAACTTTTTTAGCTTGTGCAGTTTGCTACAGATGCAGTTTGCACACTCTGACTAGTGCACTCTCTGACCGCCAATCAAAGGACATGAAAATGCTGACGTTATTGTACACCTGCTAGATGGCCTCAAAGTGGCCAACTCAAAATCGAATTGGTTAAAGTGACAGGTTACTTTGGTCAAGTGTACTGTAAGCTACGTGTATTGTAACAGTGCCCGCACTGCTAATTTTGAAGGCTCACAGCAGATTCCTTTAACCCCAACAATACATAATGTGATTGCTAGAATCTGATTGGATATAAACACTAACCTAAACACTCCAGCGTAGCATTGCTCCTAGAATGTGCACTGAAGATAAAAGCTATAAAATAAAGAGGAATGACTATGGGAATAATTTAATAAAAATTATATTAAAATGTAAGTCATTGATTCTGACTACCACTGCATGGTACTTACCTTAATTTCAAGCAAAATGAGCCAATTTTCTCCTAAATGATGTAAGTTAGCAATTCAGTGCAGCAACATTTCCCATAAAGACCAACATAATATCAGCCTTTGGTCCTTTTACGTTTCGTTTACACCATTTCCTGTTTGATTCGTTGTGCAATCGTCAGCAGCTCAGCAAATCCACAGGTAAAATATGCAAAAACACAGCTGATAAAAGCTCCTCTGATAACAACAAAAGCCTCTTTAAAAAAAACTTTAGAAATCACCTGTCTGTTTGCATGCAACTAAAGCCATACAGCATCAGTGTGTCTCGCTAGGCAAAAAAGCGAACCAACGTGGAACCTGATAGCTTCTCACAGCAAATAGATACAATGGTTTCTGAGGCATTAAAGTTTCAGTGGAGAAACGCTTTCATGGCTTCAGTGAATTTTTAAAGGACCAGGGGATTAAAAACACCATGTTTATCTCCCTTGCTGCATGTTAATTGATTTCCCCCCCAATTTTTTCTATTCTTAAGAACAGCCACTGAAACTCATGTAACAGATCATTTTATGACTTAGTGCTTGGATAAAATAAGCCCAAAATCTGCATATTCAAATCTACAATATCCTATGCAAATGGAGCATTTTGTACAGTTAATAATATTCATTTTTGTGAACATTTGGCTCTGGTCTGGTCTGGTCTGAGTGTGTGTGTGTGTGTGTGTCTAATCTAATCTCACAACACAAATCCTTTGATCCTCATTGCCGCACTAATAATCTCATGCGAATACATGTCTCTGAGTTGAGAAGATTGGAAAGACTAAGCAAGATGCCAGGACATCCCTGAATCTGACTTAATGTCAGTGTAAATCTCGGTAAAGAAAGACAAATTATACACTAATACATATACACATAGATAAATATAAATGTTCTCCTACCACCTTGATCAGCCAGGATGTTTGATGCTTCTTTAGTTTGGCATTTGAGACAAAAATATAATGTGACTAGCAAGTGAAGAAGTCTTAAAGACTTGAATATTGTGTGACCTGCATGTCAGAATTATCACACACTCACATCAAAAGGTTGTCTCAGTTATGCGATTTGTCTGATGCAGTAGTAGACTGATACTGTTGGCGAATCACCACCTTTGAGGTTCTTGCTACCATCTCCTAACATACTTTGTTTGCCTTTGGTCCAGTGTCAAGTCAAGTCAAGTTTATTTCTATAGCGCTTTTTACAACAGACAAAAAAGCCGCTTTACAGAAATCAACAGTCAAGGTAAATGGTGTGCATTTATCCCGGATGAGCAAGCCATGGCAAGTGTGTCTCATACAGCATCAAGAACCACAAAAACACGAATGTTTGACAGACTGAAAACCTCAGTGTGGTTGAAATGGCTGCGTGCTGATAAGATTTACTCTCGCAATCTACACACTACTAAACTACAGCTAAACCATGAGCTTCTCTTACCTGCATTATCCTCGTAATTTTGGTCGAAAATTAAATCAAATCAAGCATTTCCTGATCAACTGGAACTCCTTATATTAAATCACTAGTTCAGAAAAAAACATGAAGCTTTAAAAAAAACGAATTAGCAGGAGGTTATTATATGAAGAAATAAAAAAAATAAAAAAATTGTGGAATAAATTTAAATCAATGAAAGAAATGTGCCGTGTTTTTGGTAAGAGGATATTACATTTTTGGCCAAAAAAAAAAAAATGACATGAAAGCAGGAACAAAAAGTCACACATACTGTAATTGCACTACCATTACTCAGCTTTCTCAGAGCTTTGCCCCAAATTTACACTCTCACACAGTGCAGCGAGCTGAGATACAAGGAGCACACGTCTTAATTTACTTGGTCATTCGGCGAGGCTGCAACATTTGATCCCTCAGAGAACAGGTAATAAATAAGGTACCTTTCACCATACAAATGTTTGTTTAATTCAATTCAATTTGGGACATTGTCCCAAAGACATAAGGAAGTTGTACAACATGTTTATGTCTATATGAGGTGGTCAATAAGTCTCTAGACTAATCGTGCTAACTGATGCTATTCTGACCACGTGCATTATCACATCTATGATTTCATCATGGACAGCATTTTGCATAAAACTGGGCACATCTGCCACAGAGATGTTTAACATGAGATACGTTGGACATACGGCGATGCTGCAATGAGTTGTTTGAGGTTGAACATCACAATGACAAGAGATCAGGAAGACCTCCAACGAGCTCAATCCCCAAAAATGTTGAAACCATTCAGCAACTTGTGCAGGATGATTATCAGAGAACAATCCACATGATCTCACTTCCACACCCACCCTACTCACCAGATTTGGCTCCTACAGACTTCACCCTCATCCCAAAGATGAAGATCCAGCTCAAAGTTCGACATTTTGACACCATTGTGAAGATTGTGGTTGACACGCTTCAAAAAGAAGACTTGCAGGACACATTCCTTTGTAAATATAATGAATATAATAAAGTACTTTCTTATAAACAGAGCTAATATCTGATATTTTTTATACCACCTTCTAGTGACAAGCAATATGGAATGGTATGACTCAACAAAGGAACTCATCCTTGCTGATTGTCCATTAATTATAGCTTTATCGTTATGGAGAAGTACTGTTCAGTCATGCGTGCTTAAATGCAGAACTGTTCATGCCAAATGTAGGCCTATTGTAGTAGACTGTTTATATTATAAACAGTCCAAATACATCCTCAAAGATCTTAAGTTGCTTAGGACTTAATGGGTTTTAAGCCTGTTCATGTGGAAACATCCATAACTGCACAGAGTGGTCCAGTTGAAGAGAACTCCGGCAGGGCATCAGTATGAATCAGGTAGATCCGAAAAGACGATGGACAGGAACACTGGTCACTGGTACCTCAGTAGAATATTTCCATAAGCCACACTTCTTCTGTAACTTTAACCAGAGAATCTGAAAGATGATATACATTTAAAAAACAATAAATGTACGTAACTGGCCATTACGGTTATTAAGAGTGCCATGACTTGGATTGTGCACTCGTATACTTCATTTCAACTGAGTTGTGTAACCTCCAGATTATGAGTGCATATGTATTGTACTAGAAATCCTGATGTTGTAACTGTGTCTCTGATTTCTTAATACTGTGATAATATTCAGAACTTCTTTCTGCCTAAGTTTGATGATTTATGACATGCGTGTATCCAAATCTCCAGCCGAACACAGCTCAAGCTGCTCTGGCTGTCAGAAATTATTACAGGCTTGTCGGAGTGATTAAGAGCAGCTCGGAACACCATGTATTAAATTTTTTTTCTCCCCTAGCTGCCTTTTTACACATTTCAAGACCATATGTAATGGTGTTTTTTTATTTTTATCAAGAGCTACTAAGCACAGGTTTGCTTCCCTGTGTTTATGCAAATATTATTGATATTTATAACATTGGTTCTCATTGGTTCAAAAATTAAATACATGATACACAGTTTCCCCAAATGCAGTCAAAAAAGCCATGATTAATTTAAATAGTAGGATTACTGCTAATGTACTATGAATAGTTTGTAAAGAAAACATACAGCTCTGAATTAAACATTAAGCAAATCGCATGCCTGTGTCATCACACTTTTTTCTGGTGTTAATGCCCCCTGAAGCTAATGTGTGAGGATTTAAATGTGTGAAGTAAATACATTTGAGGGGAAACTTTGAAATGTGTTTATTCCATTGCTACATTTTACATCAACTCGTATTATGCTTAAATGCCTTCACACCACAGTGCAGTCATTATGTATTGCTCTTATCTGTAGGTTGTTGCTAATTACCAGTCTGGAACACATGCAGATCACCAGCATGAAGTTTAGGATTATGGAGATGGTGTAATGGTGTGGAGGTTTAATTTATTGCCACACATTGGGTTTCTTAATATCAATCAAATAACTTTTAACATACACTGACATTGTGATAATTGCCCATCCTAGATGTATTACTGCCCCACACTCAGATTCATGGATCTTGGATACGCTCCAAATTGACGATGAATCAATAAACAAATAAATGAATTGATGAATATTTACTCAAGGGAATGACTAAAATGTCAGAGGAACATTTCTACACTTAAATATGACAGGATATATAAATATAACCGTCTCACGTCCAGGTTAAATAGTCAACCCACAAGTTCCTTATGTTCAGTTATATTCAGCCTCAGTTTGCATTATTTTTCATTAGTAATGTATAGAACACCAGATTTATGATTTCTTTCTCTATTAGCAAACCGTCTTGAACTTCTAGTGCAAAAAGATCAGTTCAAATGAATTAAAATGTTGGAAGAAATCTTAAAGTCAGTAGAAATAATTGTTCAGACTCAGTCTTTGTATTCTTGTCTCATTGTGTCACAAAGCAGACACACCTATATAATTGTTCCTGGAGACAATGGATATATTTGTTTGTAGCCCAAATATTTCCTGAAGAACTTCCTGTTTCTGTCATTTGGCTTTTTTGGGGATGACCTATGCTCAATATTATTTCTGACACTCTTTCACATAGACTGATGCAGGTCAGTGTGTCGCTCTCATGGCCTGCTCTCCACTGCTTTTACTAATTAATGCAAAATGGAGCCTCTCACCATTAGATGACATTCTGCTGCCATTTAGACTCGATCAAACCCTAATGATCCAAAAAGCTTCAATGGACTCAATCATGCAGGATAACACAAAATCTCTAACACATTAGGCACCAGGCAAATGAACTGAGTGTTCACTGGTGTCCTTGGTGTTGGATGCTTCTTTTCTTTTTATAATGAACATTGACATTCTTCATATGGCAGTTTTACAAAAAAGAAAAATTAGACAAAATAATGCAAATACAAACGCACATACAACCAGAGTTTAAAACTGTATTAGTGTTATTTTGTATATCACTATATACCAGAACATTATAATACTAAATGTATGAGTATTATTTTATACCATAAAGTATAAGTATGGTTTAAATTAATGCTTATACAGTTAGTATTATAAGGTGTAATTTTATATTTTGTGCCATGTAATAAAATACTTGCATTTATGTATTTGCAAATATTTTGCATATTTATATACAAATATATATATATATATATATATATATATATATATATATATATATATATATATATATATATATATATATATATATATATATAATCTAGAAGAGAGAACTCTTTTAAATTAAATATGTCAAACTTTTTTTTATGCTAATGTCAAATTTAAGTGTAAATAATAGTTATTTAAATTCTCATTAAATGCTGTAGTATCTGTAAAACTAACTACACGTAAATTAAAACACTCCTCACACCAGTATCTGTCAATGTTAAACAATATGCCGTAGCACATATAGGAGACTGACTTTTATGTGTTAGGACTAAATAATACTGTTAGGTATACTGAAAGAAAGAAAGAAAGAAAGAAAGAAAGAAAGAAAGAAAGAAAGAAAGAAAGAAAGAAAGAAAGAAAGAAAGAAAGAAAGAAAGAAAGAATTCTTAAATAATCAATAAATAATTAATAAAGTTTTATGTAAACTGCTGAATTTCCAACAACAATCACTGTATCTCACTACCTTTACACACATTCCTGGGTGACCATACCATAACAGAACATAAGTTACAGTATGCAAAAAAAAAAGTTAATATAAGTGTGTGTGTGAATCTTAATGTGTTGCATCCCATATGAAATATCCAAGATTGCATGTGCAAAATAACTACCTAAAATCAAAAATGCTCAGTTGTACACTGAAATGAGGAATGCACCAGAGAACATTGTGATTGATGTGGCCAAAAATAATTTCCATTATACATCAGATGGTGTGTGTGGGGGGGACTAGAGAAATGCTGGTGTTATATAAAGACCATGTGGAATTTCATACACAGGAGAGTGTCTGCAGACTGACCAGGTTAAATCAGCCACTTCATTCACATTCATCACACTCTTTTCCTTCTCTCTCTTTTAATTCATTTCTCACTCAAAGCTTAAATGTTAATGATCAATATCCATTAACATCAGAACTCGTGGAGGTTACCGCGAGCACGCCCGCAGCCATAGAACAGCTTTAGCCCTGTACCTCTATTTGAGTTTGTGTGTGTGTAAAAGTTAAATATAGTAGTTATAACCCTCGCCAAAAAGATAATGTTTCTTGAATGAGCTGTTGAACTGAAATAAAATAAATTTTAATGCTCACCTACACCAAATACAGCTGACCAGTTTTAGACATGATTGATGTGTGAAATACTTATTTGATTGAGGACTGGGGCTTAATTGCTACAGCAGTGATATTTTCATCGATAACTGTAAACTCATTGACAATTACTTCAGTGACAGTTACACCAGTGACCTTTACACCAGTGAGAGCAACACCAGTGACATTTACATCAGTGTCTGTAACAACAGTGACTGTACCACTGATATTTACACCAGTGACATTTGCGACAGTCACATTACCATTTGTAACGTTTACATCAGTGCAGAAACACCAGAGACTGTAACAACAATGACAGTAACACCAGTGACTATAACACCAGCAACTCTAACATTAGTGACAGTAACACCAGTGACTATAACACAATTGACAGTATCAACATTGACATTAACACCAGTGACCGTTACACAAGTGACTGTAACACCAGTGACTATAACACCCGTTACTTTAACACTAGTGACAGTTACACCAGTGGCTATAACACCAATGATAGTAACAAAAGTAATAGTAACACCAGTGAGAGTAACACTGGTAATATTTACACCAATGAAGCAACACCAGAAACATTACTTCACTGTAATAGTTCACTGTTATAGCCACTGTAACACCAGTGGCTATAACACCTGTGACAGTAACACCAGTGACGATAATACCAGTGACTATAACACTCAACCCCAGCAAACACTCAACACTCAACCCCAGCAAAACAGAACTGCTGGTCATCCCAGGTGATTAATCTCCAGGTCAAAATCTCTAAATAACTCTTCATAACCCTCTGCTCTCCCCTTCAGCCACTGCTCGTAACCTTGGGGTAACTATGGACAATTAACTGTTCTTCTTCCCACATGTCCCTAATGTGGCTTGTTCCTGTAGATTTCTTCTCTACAACATCCGAAGGATTCGACCATTTTTGTTTACACAGGCTGCCCAGGTGCTTGTTCAGTCTCTTGTCATTTTAAGACTTGACTACTGCAACTCTCTGCTGGCAGGTTTTCCCCTGAACACTATTCGTCCACTGCAAATGATCTAAAACACAGCTGCACGAATTGTGTTCAATTTGCCCAAGTTCTCCCACACCACCCCACTGCTGCGCTCCCTTCACTGGCTTCCAATAGCTGCACGTATCAGATTCAAAACACTGATGCTTGCCAAAAATGGACCAGCAACATCTTACCTCAGTGACCTCATCACATCTCGCACTGCACCACGCTGTCTGAGATTCTCCAGCACTGCTCGACTGATACCACCTTCTCTCAGAATGAGAGGTAAGTATACGTCAAGGCTCTTCTCTGTTCTGGCACCGAGGTGGTGGAATTAACTTTCCCTAGATGTCCGTACAGCAGAGTCCCTGACTATATTCAAGCGACGATTGAAGACCTACCTCTTCCTGAAACACTCGAATTAGCACTTCCAAGTTTGCTTTGTAGAATTCGAGTTATATTTATATTTAGTTTGTAATCTTGCGTACCAGTGTAGATTTATACATTGCTAGAGACTCAAAGCACTTTTGTACGTCGCTCTGGATAAGTGCGTCTGCTAAATGCCGCAAATGTAAATGTAAATGTAAAACACCAATGACATTAGAGATGTTTTTTTTCCAGGTGCCTCGGTCTCAAAGCACACATTGCTATCACATCAGAACTGGTAAATTATTGTATTACCTTTTTAATGCATTATTCAGGAAGAGTTTGTTTGAAGTTTAACTCCAATAACATGAATTATCCAGAGAAAAAAGTAATTAATTTGTTTTGCTATGACATATAGTGTGTAGATGCTGTTTTAAAAGGCCACTCACTCTTCTTTAACATTTGAGCCATGAAGCAAGTATTCAATATATACTTTTCATTTCAAAATATTAATAAAGGGAGTGTATAAATCATAAATCTGTTCATAAATATGACATGCAGGGATATTATAATAACTGTTTAAATTACTAAAGAAAATCTTTTTTTCATATATAGTTTACATATTAAATAGACATCATGCATTAAATGACAAGAAATATATTTTATAAAGTCAGAGAAAGTGACATTAAGATTAGTGATATGTACACGTGACAATAACACATCAATGTCATTAAGATTGGTGATATTTACACCAGTGACAATAACACCAGTGAAATTTATTCTTTATATTAACAGAATTACCACAAAAATTGTGTGTGCTGCTCCTTTTTGATTTGATTTCATTGATTGTTTTATGGAATCACCCCACTTTGGGCAGTCTAATAATTTATGGAGCAAAAAAGAAAGAATGTGACTGAGTGAGAGAGAAAAGACAAAAGGAGATAAAAGGAGCATTGAAGCAATGTGACCCAGAGAGTGACCTCGGGCCCATCAGCCCACTGAGCCCTCCCGCAGTGTGTGACATCACTATTCAGAACTTCTGCTGCTCTGATGGAGGAGATAAAAAGAGTTAAAACATGCATTTGTGCAAACACACACACACACACACACACACACACACACACACACACAAACAAACACATTCATAAAACATTAACAGAACTGCTGCTACCATTTTTCTTGACTGATGGTATAATTTTCTCTGACACACAATTTGAAAATGCACACACGCGCACACACGCGCACACACACACACACGCACACACACACACACACACACACACACACACACACAGAGGACTTGCTTTAACTCAGTCAGCTCATGCTGTCACTTTATGAATGATTCAAGTTCCTGTCCCTGACACACTTGAATTATAGATGAAGCAAGCTGCATGTTTTGTGTGTGTGTGTGTGTGTGTGTGTGTGTGTGTGTGTGTGTGTGTGTGTGTGTGTGTGTGTGTGTGTGTGTGCACATGCGCGTGTGTGGCTTTTCAATGTTTTAACTTAACAGACCTGCCTGATAACTAAAACGTTTTTTTCTTTCCCATAGCACTCCGGTCAGTGTTTAGGTAAGTGATAACTTAGTGGGTAAAAAGTTGGACTTTTGATCAGAATGTTGTGAGTTTCAATATCAGCACCACCAAGTTGCCACTGCTGGGCCCTTGAACAAGGTCCTTAACTCTAAACGAGACCATTGTAAGTTGCTCTGGATAAGGGGGTGTGTGCCAAATGCTGTTTAATGAAAATGCTTTTTGATTAATGACATGGATCTTATCTTCACTGGTGACATCACTGACAATGCCTGCAGCAAAACAGGAAATTCTCGACGATGATGGAACAAACAGAACCTTATCCTGAGTTTCACAGTGTGACCATGCTTTAATAAAAAGGCTCTCCCATAAAGCTTGTTCCAGCATGTCAGCACATACAGATGTGTAATCCCCTCTGTTCATGTACAGTAGTAAAGGGGAGAGAAGTAAATAGGGGTGGGATTTGTCAATGTGTGTGAGTGATTTCTGTCAATACTTATGGAACAAATTCTCTCAAATAACTTTGATTTTGATTGCAAAATGTTCTGAGCAATCTCAAAATCTCTCTGCATAAACACAAAAGGTTCATTTCTGACAAAATTCCAAGAACCAGATTCCTGATTCTGAGACCTCTCATAGACCTTAATGGTGGAATACCTTTTGAAAAATAATCTAGGTAATTTCAATTGGTGTGGAAATTGTTAGGAAGAGCTTCAATGTCGGTAAACTAAAAGATGATAAAGGATAGTGTGGTGTTACCAGGTCACCAGGCTTTCACCGAGCTTTTAAGCAACATCTATCCCACCTGAAAGTAAAACCTTCCCTACGTGACAAGCAGTTCAAATCTAATCTAATAAAAAAGACAAGAGCAGGGAGGCTGAATCATGAATAATTTATTTGTAAATGTCCTTGTATTTAGAAATAATTTTTTTATTGACAGTAAAATCATGAAGTTTTGACAAAATAATATGAATGGTGATAAGAATTAAAAGTCTGAAGTTGTTAATGTACTTCTGGCTTCTAGGGATGCAATTAATGGTGAACTTTTACAAGCTGCAGGGTTCAAAACGTGGAAAAAAGTAGCTGCTTATAGTCCGAAAAATACGGTGACACAGTTTGGTATAACACATCATTTACTTTTTGGCTAACAGCCTTCAATCAAGTCTGATTTATTTGGCCCTTTATAAGAAAACGTTTGGGCACCTCTGCTCTACAGCTTGGGCTAGAAAGAAATCAGGCTTAACCTACAGAGTACTTTATACCATTCTTTGTGTTTTTCACACTTGTGTGGATGTTCTTGGTTCCATGGTTGTTCAAAGAGAATCACCTTTATGGCATTTGTTAATAGTGAATAATCTAATGTTGTAGGCAAAAATCCAATAAAATCCAATTTTTAGTCATTTTTTTTTACATTTATCTTGCCATTTTATACTGAGATTGTGTTAGCTATTGGCAAAAAAGTATTCAATAGAACTGTGTGCCTTCTCTTAACTATTTTACAAACACTCAGGGAGTTTTAGATAAGAGCATGAATGCTATTTACAGTATACTGGAAAAAAAATGGAAACACATAAAGGAATGACCTAATTGGACCATATGCTATATATACACTGAGTGGTATCTTGAAATGAGGGCAGATGACCTGATTTGTACTAATATGCTATTAGCTAGCTTACTGCTGTCATATAAACACCACCAGTAACAGGCCATGCACTTGGCATTATAATTAAAGCCTGTAGTGATATTATTCCTATCCTTCAAAGGACTTGAAAAGTTAAACTTTGCTGCTCAGTGTGTGACTCTACTACCATAGTGTCAGCTCAGTGTGTGTACTCTACTCTACTGTGTATGTGCGTATCCATAATTCATGACCTCATCCAGCCATTTTACACAGCGAGAGGAAAAGAGACAAGGTAGATCAGAATAAGAAGAAAATACACATATCTGGGGCAAATTTCTACTCAATGAAAAGTTTCAGTTTTTTCTACAGAACTGTAAAAAAGCAAACCCTCTACTGCCAACCCTGTAAAAGAGGGGAAAATGGGACTATTTTCTCTTTAAATAATTGCTCAATTCCTGTTGGTGTCCAAGGTTTTTTTTGTTGTTGTTGTTGTTGTTTTTTGCACTGCATTTGTTTTTGCTTCATCTTAATGAGAAACAAGTAACCACCATTCTGCCAATTCACCACAAATTCTGCCAAAATAGGAGAAACACTGCCCTCTGCAGTAAGAACTTTTTTTCCTCCCGAATTCACTAAACCCTATTAGATCACACCACGTTGTGATCAGAAATGTTATAGCGCCCCTAGAGTGTTGATGCTTAAGGGCCTTGCTCAAGGGCCCAAGAGTGGCATCTTGGCATTACCAGGACTTGAATCCTCAACCTTCATGCTACATATGACAACATAAATTAACAAAAACGGAACACAAAACCCCAAACTAACAACATAAAGTGCAACATTTAGTGCAAAAAAAATGGGCAACATACACCGTTCAGTCATAACATTATGACCACCAGCTTTATATTATATTAGTCCGACTTTTGCGGCTAAAACAGTTCTGACCCATGGATGATTAACAGCATTAACTTCTTCAGTAATATGAGCTACAGAAGCTCGTCTGTTGGATCGGACCACACAGTCCAGAGTTCGCAGTCCACGTGCATCAATGTGCCTCGGTTGCCCATGATCCTGTCGCCGGTTCACCACTGTTCCTTCCTTGGACCACTTTTGATAGATACTGACTGCTGCAGACCGGGGACATCCCACAAGAGCTGCAGTTTTGGAGATGCTCTAACAGTCGTCTAGACATAACAATTTGACCTTTGTTAAACTCGCTCAAATCCTTACGCTTACCCATTTTACCTGCTTCTAACACTTTAACATTGAGGACAAAATGTCCACTTGCTGCCTGATATGTACCCCCCACTAACAGGTGCCATGATGAAGAGAAAATCAGTGTTATTCCTTTCACCAGGCATAACATTATAATTTTCTAATGTTATGCCTGATTGATAACACTTACTATAGTAAACACAATGGCACTGTAGCAGTGGCCAGTAGTAGTAGTAGTTTTCAAATATCTGCATAAAATAAATACTGTACGTTATCACAAAATCCCAGCAATTTTTAGCAATTTTTGTGCAAACAGAATTTTACAGTTAATGTGTGTTGGTTTAGTCCCTTTATGTTGAATCTGATGGCCTGTGAGGGCCAGAATGCTTTGGTATCTTTTTTCAGATGGCAGTATAGTGGAGACTGTGTGTGAGGTGTGTGTGGTTAGACAAATGTTGGTGGCTTTACAGACGCAGCATCTCGTAGATGTCCATGATGGAGGCAAGGGAGGCCCAATGATTTATTTCACACAATATAATCAATATAGGCTGCTGTAAAGGCCGAACGACTGCAACTTCCATTACCAGTTTCGCATTCAAGTGTTTATCAGTAAACAGTTGATAACTTAACATCAACGAAACTGTAACGAATGGACATTTGGTGTCACCCAGATAAGGATGGGTTTCCTTTTGAGTCTGGTTCCTCATAATCTTTTCTTCCTTATACCATCTCAGGAAGTTTTTTTGCCCCTGTCGCCACTTGCTCGCTCATTAGGAATAAACTTTCTAAAGCTGAAAGTTATTTTTGTAATCTATCTGAATGAAATCTAATGTAAAGCTGATTTGGGACAAACAGATACGAATCAAGAGCTTTGGTTAATGTTCACATCAAACACCAGAATGAAGGAAAAACCTTAATGTGATCTGTGACTTTAATCATGGTAATCATGCTGGTACCTCGTGAGATGGTTTGAGTTTGTACATAGATTGGTGTGAAAAACAACTTTGACAGAAAAAAAACTCAAATAATTTTAAATGGTTCAAATTGTTACAGTGGTAATTATACTGGTTTTAATTGGAAATGTAATGGTCCCTGTGGGTCTCCAGTGGTGAAATGTTGGGTTCTGTATGTCTAGTGGATACTACGTAGGACCACATGAACATCAGATAATAATATCTATTAGGAACCATTCGTGGACATAACTAAGGAACATGCCAATGGGCACTACTATGACATCGTTAACCATTTAGATCCCAATTATTTTCTACTTAGCCGATCAAGCAGTGTGTAATTTCTTCATTTTGATAATAATGATTTACCTTATCCTTATAGGATGGCACATGTATACAAGATCACTCATATCTTCTTCTTCTTCTTCTTCCGGCTTCTCTCATCTCCCATTAAGGATCATCTGTCTCCAAACCGCCTGTCCTCTACATCTGCCTCTTTCACCCCAACTACCTGCATGTCTTCCCTTACCACATCCATAAACCTCCTCTTTAGCCTTTCTCGTTTCCTCCCTCCTGGTGGTTCCATCCTCAGCATTCTCTTACATTCTCTTCAATATACGCCATATCCCTCCTCTACACATGTCCAAATCATCTCAATCTCACCTCCCTCACCTTGTTTCCAAAACGTTCTACATGCGCTGTCCCTCTAATAAACTACTTTTTAATCCTGTCCATCCTCGTCACTCCCAACGAAAACCTCAACATCTTCAGCTCTGCTACCTCCAGCTCCACTTCCTGTCTTTTAATCAATGCCACTGTCTCTAATCCATACAACATCGCAGGTCTCACCACAGTTCTATAAACTTTCCCTTTCACTCTTGCAGATACTCTTCTATTCCAAATCACTCCTGCTATCACTCTTCTCCACCCACTCCACCCTGCCTGCACTCTTTTCTTCCCTTCCCTAACACACTCTCCATTACTTTGCACTGTTGACCCCAGGTACCTGAACTCATACACCTTCTCCACCTCTTCTCCCTGCAACCGCACCACTCCACTGCCCTCCCTCTCATTCACACATGTACTCTGTCTTACTCGTTCTGACTTTCATTCCCCTTCTCTCCATTGCATACCTTCACCTCTCCAGGTTCTTCTCTACCTGCTCCCTACTCTCACCACAAATAACAATATCATCTGCAAACATCATGGTCCATAGAGACTCCTGTCTGACCTCGTTCGTCAACCTGTCCATCACCACTGCAAACAAGAAAGGGCTCAGAGCCGATCCTTGATGCAGTCCAACCTCCACATTGAACCAGTCTGTCATTCCTACTGCACACTTCACTGCTGTAACACTGTCCTCATACATGTCCTGCACCACCCTCACATACTTCTCTGACACACCAGACTTCCTCATACAATACGTACACTTTCTCTAAATCCACAAATACACAATTCAACTCCTTCTGACCTTCTCTATACTTCTCCATCAGCATTTTCAAAGCAAATAATACGTCTGTAGTGCTCTTCCTCGGCATGAAACCATACTGTTGCTCACAGATGGTCACCTCTTCTCTCAGCCTGGCTTCCACTTCTCTTTCCCATATCTTCATGGTGTGACTGATTAACTTTATTCCCCTGTAGTTACTGCAGGTCTGCACATCTCCCTTATTCTTAAAGATTTGTACCAGCACACTCCTTCTCCATTCCTCAGGCATCCTCTCACCTTTCAAAATCCTGTTAAATAATCTTGTTAAAACTCCACTGCCATCTCTCTTAAACAACTCCATGCTTCTACCGGTATGTCATCGGGTCCTACCGACTTTCCACTCTTCATCCTTTTAATCGCTGCTCTCACTTCCTCCTTACTGATCCTATCCACTTCCTGCTTCACCATCTTCACACCATCCAACCAATCTTATTTTCCTCATTCATCAGCTGCTCAAAATACTTTCTCCATCTTCTCAACACACTCTCCTCACTATTCAACACATTTAATTTACATTAAAATTTACATTTGCAGCATTTAGCAGACGCCCTTATCGAGAGCGACGTACAAAAGTGCTTTGAGTCTCTAGCAATGTATAAATCTACACTGGTACGCAAGATTAAAAACTTAATATACTGTAAATATAGCTCAAATTCTACAAAGCAAACTTGGAAGTGCTAATTTAAGTGTTTCAGGAAGAGGTAGGTCTTCAATTGTCACTTGAATATAGTCAGGGACTCGGCTGTACAGACATCTAGGGGAAGTTCATTCCACCACCTCGGTACCAGAACAGAGAAGAGCCTTGAAGTATACTTACCTCTCATTCTGAGAGAAGGTGGTACCAGTCGAGCAGTGCTGGAGGATCTCAGACAGCGTGGATAGTGCTGCTCCGTAAGATGGCGCTGGTCCATTTTTGGCCTTGTAGGCAAGCATCAATGTTTTCAATCTGATACGTGCAGCTACTGGAAGCCAGTGAAGGGAGCGCAGCAGTGGGGTGGTGTGGGAGAACTTGGGCAGATTAAACACAAGTCATGCAGCTGCATTTTGGATCATTTGCAGTGGGCGAATAGTGTTCAGGGGAAGACCTGCCAGCAGAGAGTTGCAGTAGCCGAGTCTTGAAATGACAAGACACTGAACAAGCACCTGGGCAGCCTGTGTGGACAGATATGGTCGAATCCTTCGGATGTTATAGAGAAGAAATCGACAGGAACGAGCCACATTAGCGACATGTGGGAAGAAGGACAGTTCATTGTCCTACGAGGTTACGAGCAGTGGCTGAAGGGGAGAGCAGAGAGTCATGAAGAGTTATTTGGAGATCTTGACCTGGAGATGAATCACTTGGGATGACCAGCAGTTCTGTTTTGCTGGGCTGATTTCCATGTCCATCCTTTATTGCTCCAATTTGTAGCACATCTTTCCGTGCTCGGTCCCTCTGCCTGGCAAAGCGCTACAAATCCTTTTCTCCTTCCTTATTGTCCATCTTCTCATACAGTGCCTCATATGCCTTTTCTTGGCTTTTGCCACATCTCCTTGTACTCCTACCTACTTTCCTCATCACTCTGTTGATCCCAAATCTGTTTTGCCAACCTCTTTCTCTTTATGCTTTCCTGCACTTCCTCATTCCACCACCACGTCTCTTTGTCTTCCTTTCTATTTCCAGATGTCACACCAAGTACCTTTCTAGCTCTCTCCCTAATCACTTCTGCAGTAGTTGCCCAATCATCCAGCACATCTTTACCACCACCGAGCCCCTGTCTGACCTCTTCCCTGAATCTCATACTACACAACCATCCTACAGACCATCCTCCAATGCTGTTTAGCTACACTGTCCCCTTCCAACACCTTACAGTCTCCAATCTCCTTCAAGTAGCATCTCCTACATAGAACATATTCCACCTGTGTGCACCTTCCTCCACTCTTATGTCACCCAATGCTCCTCCTTCTTTTTAAAATAAGTTTTCACCACTGCCATTTCCATCCTTTTAGCAAAATCTACCACCATCTGCCCTTCCACATTCCTCTCCTTAAGACCATACCTACCCATCACCTCCTCATCACCTCTGTTCCCTTTCACATACATGCCCAATAAAGTCTCCATCCTATCATGTATGTCTCTCCCTTTACCAGTCATAGTACCAACATTTAATGTACCAACTCGAACCTCCACTCTCCTACACTTCTCCTTTCCCTGCTGTCTCTGTAGACGTCTTCCTCCTTTCCCTCTCCTCTTTTGTCCAACAGTAGCCCAATTTCTACTGGTACCTTGTTGGCTAACAATACCTGTGGTGGCCGTTGGCGACGCAGGCCTCGACTGATCCGGTATGAAATTTTGATTCCTGATCCGCATATTTGATTTGGCACATGTTTTGGCACACTGGCTTGTGCAACCCTAATTGCTGGGTTACAAGATCACTCATACAATTTATTCAAATTTATCAACACTAAAGTAAATAGATATAATTTCTTGTTTTCTTGACATCATCCTCATCCTGCAAAACGCTATCAAATATGCAGTACCGAGAACTGAGAGAAGAAATCTTAATTCTTCTCTCAGTTCTCGGTACTGCATAATTGATAGCTCAGAACTGAGAGAAGAAGGATTTCTCTTTCCCAGTGGTGAGACATGGCATTATTAACATCGCCATTCAAATCACCAGTAGTTGCTATGGAAGCAGTGAATGCACTGAATAACCCAAAGGAATGAATTGAACTGCATGTTGAATGATTTCACTTGGATTTGGGTCAGTTTGCCCGAGAGTGAAGTGACTGCAAATCAATATTCTGTGTTGTTGTTGTCCTGATCACCTTTATCTTTATCTCCGTTAGACATTTCTATCAATTACAAGGAATATAAAATAAATCATAGTCATAAAGCTCAGCCTTCCTGAACACCTGACCTACATATTACTTAATATTGGGGAAAATATTGAATTCTACATACAAGAAAATCATCTGAACACCTGTGGAAGATTTTGGACCTATATAATAGATCATGTTCTTCACCACCATCATCTAAACACTTCAGAAGATTTTAGACCTACATATTAAACGTTCTCAACCACCAACTGAACACGTGGAAGATTCTGCATCTACATATTAGACAATATTCTCCACCATCCTTATACCAGCTGTTAAAGATTTTGGACCTACATATTAAACCACCTTCTCCACCACAATCATCTGAACACTGTACAAAGGAACATGTTTTGCTGTTCTCTGCACTACAGTACCAGAGATTTGGTATAGCATGGAAGAATTGAGTTCTTCTCGTATCTCAACATCTTACCAATATCTTTTCAATTCTCCCACATCTGTATGTGTCCAACACCCACATTGCTCTTCAGAATTATTAGCACCCTTCACAAAAATGAATACATTAATAGAACATGTTTCTTGAGTGAAGATCCAGAACACCAAAAATATATGTTAAGTATGGATTTTTTTTCCTTTTTTTTTTGGACAATATACTAATTATGAGGATTGGCGTAGATCTCCATTCTATAAGCTGGTTCCCCCTTGCCAGAAAGTTCAGGCTTGGCTATAGACAGAGCTTTTCAAGATGATGTGCCAAACAAGACATCCAGTTTAATCCATAATTAAAATAAGGCAAAATCAGCCTGACCATCTTATTTTTTATATTTAAAACCTAATAAAAAAAAAAGCCCTAGTTTTTGATGACTAATTGACGAGGGAATATCCACACAGACAAATCCAACACTATAAGGAAGCACACATGGTTTTGTAAAATTGAGAAGATTCTCTATGAGTATCTCCAATCCTGAAAGACATTTTGGAAAAACTCAAGTACTTTGTTCGTCTGTAGAAAAAAAAACTTAGCTTTGATTTCTAATAACTGTAGTCATTTTTGCTGTATTCAGGAAAGAAACCCAGCAAACTCTGTTATTCAACAAAAAAAAAATGTAGTTCTAAATTTAGTTTTCAATGAAATGAAACAGACCAACACACTTCCTGTGAGATGATATTTTGTAGATTTAATCATTTACAGTTCAAAATCCCAGCTATAATTTACACAAGATTCAGACATAATGCTGCGCTTCACTGGTGTCACTGCTGTCCAACTTTCGGAGGCACCCACTCGTGGATTTTCTTCGAAGTGGTGGAATACGGGACATAACACGCAGAGGTACCGCTCAAGTTGATCTGATGGACTTCGGCCAGAAACTTCTTGGGCTCTGGAGGATGTGTGGTGGGAGGATACTCGGTCATACAGTGCAGCCACCGGTGCCTGAGATACACACGTTGGCAAACATGATGAGATCTTTAATGAACTATGTGTCAAGTCAAGTGGCTTTTGATTGTGGTTTCAACCACATACAGGTCACCGTGTTCAGTACACAGTTCAATGAAACAACGTTTCGACAAAGTGCGACGTGAAACAACATAAATGAACACGTGAAACTGTGCAAGTGTGCCTTTATTGCAAACGCCACAACACCGTACAATGAGAGCTTAATATAGTGCCGGTGCAGCATGTACACAAAGCTGAACGGGTTATAACATACAAAACACAGGCCACAGTTATCCTGCCTGTGCACTCGTTCAGCTTTCAGCTTTAGCGCAAATGGCAGGTTTGTATTAATGCGCACGTTCTGATGTTTCTGTAGCAACGGTTCGTACACTGGAAATAGCATAGTCCATTACTAGTATTTCACTGATTACACAAAAGAAATGTGCTAAAAAAAAAACTGAAATAAAAAAACCTAATCATTAACATGACGACTATTAGAGGGGACAGAGAAAAAGACTGAGTGGGATCAAATACAAGGTGGGGGGGTTTAAGAGAGAAAAAGGGACTGTGTGTGTGTGTGTGTGTGTGTGTGTGTGTGTGTGTGTGTGTGAGAGAGACAAACAGGGACAAAAAATGAGAGAGACAGGGACAGAAAAAAATCAGGGACAGAGAGAACGAGAGAGACAGGCACAGTGAGAACGAGAGAGACAGGCACAGAGAGAACGAGAGAGACAGGCACAGAGAGAACGAGAGAGACAGGCACAGAGAGAACGAGAGAGACAGGCACAGAGAGAACGAGAGAGACAGGCACAGAGAGAACGAGAGAGACAGGCACAGAGAGAACGAGAGAGACAGGCACAGTGAGAACGAGAGAGACAGGGACAGTGAGAACGAGAGAGACAGGCACAGAGAGAACGAGAGAGACAGGCACAGAGAGAACGAGAGAGACAGGCACAGAGAGAACGAGAGAGACAGGCACAGAGAGAACGAGAGAGACAGGCACAGAGAGAACGAGAGAGACAGGCACAGAGAAAACGAGAGAGACAGGCACAGAGAGAACGAGAGAGACAGGCACAGTGAGAACGAGAGAGACAGGGACAGAGAGAACGAGAGAGACAGGCACAGAGAGAACGAGAGAGACAGGCACAGAGAGAACGAGAGAGACAGGCACAGAGAGAACGAGAGAGACAGGCACAGAGAGAACGAGAGAGACAGGCACAGAGAGAACGAGAGAGACAGGCACAGAGAGAACGAGAGAGACAGGGACAGTGAGAATGAGACCTGTTAAAAGCAGGTAATGCAGTGCAGTATTACAGGACGTGTGTACGAGGTTACAGAGTGATGATAAGTTACCATTCAGCAGGCACCATGCTGCCATCCACGTCCCACATCGTCCTCTTGCCGTTCATCTCTGTGGTGTAAATGACCCATCTGTGACGGCCTGCGAGACAGAGAGACGCCATGATACACACGCACAACCGACATTTACACAAAATGCTGATTCACACAGAACTACACCGAAAATAGAAAACTACTTAATCCAAACGTGTGTGCGAGATACGAGGCTACTGTGTGCCTGCAGCACTTATTATACGTCTATTATATGTCTCCCAGTTCAGGTTCCCAGGTCTCCTAGTTCCTCAGGTCCCTTAATCAAACCTCGAGACACTTTTAAATAGGGCTGAAACGATTCCTTGAATAACTTGAGTAGCTTTGTTTAGTCTATTTAACTACACACGGAGCAATGGGTTTCCCCACGGACCATTGTTACTGAAACACCACCCGCTAAATTCGGAATGGAAAATGGGATGGGCGAGGAGACAATTCAGATGGAATATAAACTTTGCCTAATTTTTTTCTCACAATTCCGACTTTGTTGGAAGTTTTACACATTGAAAATAAAATAGTCTACAATCAATAGAATCGCACGGCATAAAACTGAGCCTCGGATCCCTGGAGAAAACTCTGTCCAACAATCAGCTCTGGAGGAGACGGAACAAGACACATGAAGCAGAGGAGCCTCGTTCATACACCAACATCTTCAAACTTCAAGCCGACAACACGGTTGAGATTGCGAGGAAAAAAAGTCGGAATTGCAAGAAAAAAACCCGGAATTGCCAAAGAGAAAATGTGCTTCTTATCCGATTACTCGATGGAATCATCATCTTTCGGCTGCTCCCATTAGGGGTCGCCACAGCGGATCATCCGTCTCCATACCACCCTGTCGTCTACATCTGCCTTTTTCAACCCAACCACCTGCATGTCTTCCCTCATCCATAAACCTCCTTCTTGGCCTTCCTCTTTTCCTGGCTCCTGTCACTCTTCTCCACCCACTCCACCCTGCCTGCACTCTTTTCTTTACTTCTTTAACACACTCTCCATTACTTTGCACTGTTGACCCCAGGTACCTGAACTCCTCCACCTTCTCCACCTCTTCTCCCTGCAACCTGTCCATCACCACTGCAAACAGGAAAGGGTTTAAACTCCTTGATGCAGTCCAACCTCCACCTTCAACCAGTCTGTCGTTCCTACTGCACACTTCGCTGCTGTCACACTGTCCTCATACATGTCCTGCACCACCCTCACATACTTCTCTGACACACCTGACTTCCTCATACAATACCACAACTCCTCTCTTGGCACCCTGTCGTACGCTTTCTCTAAATCCACAAAAACACAATGCAATTCCTTCTGTCCTTCTCTATACTTCTCCATCAACATCCTCAAAGCAAATAATGTGTCTGTGGTGCTCTTCCTCGGCATGAAACCATACTGTTGCTCACAGATGGTCACCTCTTCTCTCAGCCTGGCTTCCACTACTCTTTCCTATAACTTCATGGTGTGACTGATCAACTTAATTCCCCTGTAGTTACTGCAGGTTTGCACATCTCCATTATTCTTAAAGATCGGAACCAGCACACTCCTTCTCCATTCCTCAGGCATCTTCTCACCTTCCAAAATCTAGTTGAACATCCTGGTTAAAAACTCCACTGCCATCTCTCCTAAACATCTCTATTCTTCTACCCGCCATCTGGTCCAACCGACTTTCCACTCTTCATCCTCTTAATCGCTGCTCTCACTTCCTCCTTACTAATCCTATCTACTTCCTGCTTCATGATCTCCACATCCTCCAACCTTCTCTCTTTCTCATTTTCCTCGTTCATCAGCTGCTCAAAATACTCCCTCCATCTTCTCAACACACTCTCTTTACTAGTCAACACATTTCAATCTCCATCCTTAATTGCTATAACTTGCAGCACATCCTTCCCAGTTTGGTCCCTCTGCCTGGCCAATCGATATAAATCCTTTTTTCCTTCCTTGTGTCCAACTTCACATACAGCTAGTCATATGTTTCTCTTTCTTGATCCGCAGGTTTGATTTGGCACATGTTTTTATGCTGGATGCCCTTCCTAACGTAACCCTCCCCATTTATCCAGGCTTGGGACCGGCACTAAGAGTGCACCGGCTTGTGCAACCCTAATGTCTGGGTTCGATTATTCGATGGAATAATAGCTAGAAAACTCGATAGCTGCAGTCCAAGTATGCATGGTTTAAGAAATCTGATTATTTTTGGCTTTTGGGTGCACGTAGTTTTAGTAAAAATCCTTTTTCTAGGAAACAAATGATTTGTCTTATTTACTCTTTTATATTTAGCATTGCTCTTTAATAAAGAAAAAGTACTTCTGCATTGGACTTTGCATCTGAAAGTAGTTATTTCAAATACCAACCACATCAAGCTGCCACTCCTGGGCCCCTGAGCAAGGCCCTTAACCCTATAGCTGCTCAATTGTATAAATGAGATCATTGTAAGTCACTCTGGATAAGAGCCTCAGCTAAATGACCACTTAACAGTTACATTTATTTTCCGAAATAAAAGATGTCAATAGAAGCATCAGGGACAAAGAGAGCTGTAAGTGTTATGGGATACATCAGCACCAGTTATAAACTATGTATGCTTATATATAATATATATATATATATATATATATATATATATATATATATATATATATATATATATATATATATATATATACATATATACAAATTTCAATTCCAATTTTTTTTAACATTACAAACCACAAGAAGGGTCAAAAAACAATGGATGGGGGGCAAATACTTACGCACAGTTCTTTAGACCTCCTCAGAACTTACCGAAGAAATACAGCTTGTCCTCATAGTACTTGTTGCCGTATTTGTCGCAGCCGATCAGCGTTCCTGTCTTCACATCGTTTACCCTGTTCAACAAACAAACAAACAAACAAAAGTCCACTAAGACACTGGTTTGACCACAAGTATTTGGACTCCCACTGCTCATTGAATCAGGGACATCGACATGCAACCTGCAGAGACTTTAAACAACGCAATGCCATAGGAAACTTTTTTTAATCAGTTGGAGTTTGAAAAATTATTTACTAGTGAACTCTGAGTGCTGGTATTGTAAAGTGGAAGTGTCATTAAACAGCAGGAAGAGCTTCGTGAAATGGGTTTCCATGGCCAAGCAGCTGGAAACGATGCCTAGGACCATGTTACATTTATAGCACAAAGATCCCCTTACGCAAAGGGACTTACAACAGTGGGTTACTGATGGGAAGGCCGGGGTCGGGGGGGTTATGTGTTCAAGCCCCAGTATCTCCACTATGCCACTCCTGGGACCTTGAGCAAGGCCCTTGGAATATACGAAAAAGATTTCACTGTGCTGTAATGTAAATGTGATAAATAAAAGCTATTCGATTCTATATACACATTAATGGCTGTATGTTGATTTATTTTCAGAGGACAGTAAATCTGTACTGCTAAATAAGCTGCACTACTCTAAAATATATCCGTGTTTCATTTCTATAGTATTGACTCTTGAGAAGAACCTCGATACTCAGGGGGGTTACGTTCCCCTGCGAGTGTGACTTGTCAAATGTTTTATTTACTACTTTAAATGAATAATACAATAATAAAATAGTTTTTTAACCATTATGTCATTTATTAGTAAAAACGGATCAGATTTTCATGAGTTCCTCTCAGACCAGTTCCAAATGAAAAGTGGCAAACTATCGAGGTCACGAGTGATTTATAAATCACACTCAGTGTCACCCTGATGATGATGATGATGATGATGGGTTCCCTCTTGAGTCTGGTTCCTCTCAAGGTTTCTCCCTCACCCCATCTCAGGGAGTTTCTTTAAAGCTGCTTTAAGACGATGTCCATTGAATTGAATTGAAATTGTGGCACAGATCACAGATCCTCAGCCACACTCCAATAAATACTTTAGCAATAGAGGACGTCACAGATGGACATGGAGATCCGTATACATCTTTATGTAAATGATTTTAGAAAGAAATGTCGAACAGGTTGATGTAGGTGTCTAACAGGTTGATGTAGGTGTGAAGCACAGGCACAATGTTTGGACATTTTCTCCAACTTGTAAATGGACCCCCCCCCACGATCACTTCTCATTGTCACATTTATGTATGAATGAAGCTTTGACAATCATCTCTATAATTTCTGTAGTCTACATGCTTTATCAGACATCAGAATGGAAACCCAGAACAATAATAAACACGCACTCCATCTATTTAGAACGTAGCCGCTATGCTACACAGAGGTCATTACACTTTTCTTATGTTATTTTCCTTGTTTTTCGACTTTAAAGCTCACACACACATTCATCACATGCTACAGTTTTTCTTTCCCACCTGAAAAACTGGACCATTAAGCCTTTAATCCCGCCATGACCCGTAATCTGGCCAAAGGCCCTCCGGACCAAGTTCACATACTGCGCCATATTTGAAGCGCTCCTGCACGAAACCCCGCCTTCTGTGCGCTGATTGGCTGATAAAATGCTGCTCACTGTGCGTGTTATTGGTTGGCACGAGTCTGTGTCCTGTGCGTTGATTGGCTATACTTACTGTCAGTCTGGCGATTTGTCATTAAAACGCACTAAACTGTTTATTTTATTATACAAATTGTATTAAATAATATAAAGGTTATAAATTATGTAATAAATCTAAAGTTCCAGTGTATTCTATGGATCTCTACTCAAATTCAAAAGACTTCCTACTTAAACCATTAGCAATGAGTGGACAGGAAGCGGGACTTGTCCTACACAAATATCATTCCGTATAGTACACGGTTGTTGTTTTGAGTTCCGCTTGTGTCTTTATTTCATTTTTAGCTTTAAAAACTCTGTTTAGTTTGGCTGCTAACTAAAATTCGGAAAGTGCACATTAAAACAATACAACAAAACATTACTAAGGATTACAAACACTAACATTTGTATTACTGTTTATTATAATCCATACTCACTCCTGATTCTGATTGATCTGAATGTGAATGCAATTCATTTTCTGTAGCAGCAGCAGCTCTGGCCTTGGTTCTAGAGCAGCTTATTAAACAAAGCAGTGTGTAATTGTTGACCTGAAGTTTACTAAATGTTAATGTAACATTCGTAGAGAATTGTGCGTCAGTGCTTCTCAGTATTTTCCCCACACTTTCTGGTTTCTCTTCAAAATAAGATTGTAGAATAAGATTTGTCATTTTTTGAGAATTTTAGATTTTTCCTTATCTTCAATAAAGAAAGAAAATAAGAGACTGGTGAATGTGGACCAGCTTCTCATAGCTTCTTAAACCTGAATGATCAAAGGACTTTAGGCCATTAAATATAAATATGAACAGTTAAAAGCATGACAATGGATAAAAGCAACAACAGAACAAGATCTGTGCAGTTGGAGTTGAAAATGAAATAGGTTTCCATGATCAAGCAGCTGGACAAGATGCCTATGATCATGTTTATATTTATAGAACTTGAAAGGGTCAGGGGAAAGAACAGTGGTGAACCGGGCGAGAGGGTCGTGGGCGGCCAAGGATTCCTAATGCACTTGGGGATCGAAAGCTGGCCCGTGTGGTCCGATCCAACAGACGGAGCAAATGTAGCTCAAATTGCTGAAGAAGTTAATGCTGTTCATGCTTGACGGTTCAGGACTGGTGTGAGAGCAAAAAGGGGGCAAACGCAATTAGGCAGGTGGTCATAATGTTATGCCTGAGCGGTGTAGAAGTGTAAAATTGTATAAATCACATGTCCATCAGAGGTGGGAAAAGCAGTACCTGGAGTGGTAAAACATACTTCTTTATCTGGCAGGGCTATGAATGAATCTGAGTTTTGTGGATGCCAGGAGAACTCAACCTACTGGAATACATTGTGACAGAAGCAAAACTGGTGAAGAATAGATGCTGGTCCAAGTTTGGGATCTTTATTTCCAGTCAAAGGTAACTGCAAAAGCGATTTTAGACAAGTATGAGTCCAACTTTGTGGCAACAATTAGTAAGAAATCTTTTCCTGCTCCAGCATATCAGTCCTGATAGAATTTATGTGAACCCTGGAGTGGAAGAACTTGAGCATCCTGCACAGAGACTCAGACCAGACCTCAATTTTACTGAGGTCCTTCAGAATAAACAGAAATTTTGAATGCGAGTCAGACATTCTCAACAAATATCAGTACCTGATCTCACGACTGCTCTTAAAGCTGAATGATCACAAATCCCCTCACTTTTGCTCCAACATCTAGAAAAAGAAAAGGCTTCCCAGAAAAGTGGGCTCTATTATGGGATCAAGATTTATATTTATGCCCATGGTGCTGGGACAAGATGTTTAAGAACAGAACTGGTGTGTGATGAGCAGGTGTCCTCAAACTTCCCCTGGATGTATAGCAGTGAAGCAAAGTTAAACTATAGCAGGGAATTAATGATCACAGATCCCCAGCTACACTCCAACATCTAGAGGAAAGTGTTCCCAGAATAGAGAACACTGTTCTGGGATCAAATGGGGATCAAGATTATTTTTATGAACAGGAATGTTAATTGCAAGCCAGATCTTCTCACCCAACTTCAGTACCCAGATCGTGTAAACGCTTGTAATGAGTTATAGGAGGAATAAAACACTTTAAAAGATGTTGTTATTGGAAACCTGTTGGTTATTTCATCACGTTTTATTACTTACATGAATCTTTGATCCAGATGGACAAATGATTCAGCAAACGTTCACTCAGTAACAGCACCATGCCGTTGTTTATAGGCACAATAATTTAAATCATTTCTCAAACATACAAAAGGGGTTTAATTCTTTATATTCTTATATTGTAGTACGATTATACTTCAATGACAGGAAAAGCGTAAATATCTCTGTATAAGAGGGAGATTTATTACACTTATATACACAATTCATGTACATCCAGCAAGATAAAGCTTTGATCAAGTCCTTGCAGAGTTCGCAACATTTCCTGAACCTGTTTAAATTAAGCAAGCCGGTTCTCCAAATCCGACATCTGAAATAAAAAAAAAGTGCGGCTCAGTTTTCATCATGCACCAGCTTGTAAAACATCGACCTTCTACATCCATGCACAGTCTAAAGGCCATGTTTTATTTGCTGAGTCCAATACATCAGAGTCAAAAGGTCACTTTCAGGGTGGCGAGATGACGGTGTGGTCAGACAGCAGGCACTACGGCCCTGAGGCTGATGGGAGCGTTGGTATGGTGGGGATCGAATCACTCTGTGCAGCCGGCTGATTGGCTGTTGTAGTCGGTGGAGTCCATTTTAAGGATGTAGGGAATGATGCTGTCGATTTGGACGTTCCCGATGAGGCCGGCGAAGAACAGCTCCTCGGTCACGGCGGCGCTCATCAGACGCAGAGCGGGCAAGCGTAGCAGCAACTTCGACAGACTGGGGAGAGAGAGAGAGAGAGAGAGAGAGAGAGAGAGAGAGAGAGAGAGAGAGAGAGAGAGAGAGAGAGAGAGACTTTGTGATTAGAGACTCAAACCTCACATGGTATCATGCACTGCATAAGTATTCAGTGGTGGATGTAGTACACACACCATGTCGTAGAGATAAAAGTAAATATACACTATGTAAAATATGACTCCAGTAAAAGTTAAAGTGCTCCCTTCAAACTTTAACTTACAGGATAAGTACAAAAGTATCTTCAAAGCACCATGATTTATTATGGCTATAATGTTCCTATTACGATTTTTATCGCAAGACTCTTTGCCTAATCAATTCGGTTGATGTGAAAAGTCTCAATGTTACTCTCAAACACTAATTGCAATCTATTCAAATTATTATGAGCCCTAAACCTTTTCAACTGCTTCAAAGAAATTGCACACATAAGGTCACGGGTGTTGTGGTGAGTTCAAGTCAGGAGTTTCTTATGTCATTTATTCCTTTTAAAATGTTCTGCTTGCTGGTGAACTGATGCTGAACTGTATGTTGGTGAAGTCAATACCACCACGGGGCAATCAAAAGTTAAAAAAATATACACCATATTTTTCGGACTATAAGCCGCTACTTTTTCCCCACGCTTTGAACCCTGCGGTTTAAACAATGAAGCGGCTAATTAATGTTTTTTTTTCCTGGGTTTTTCCCGGTTTCACAAGCTTCATGCCAAAAAACTGAGCCCCATAACATTAGACCAATCAAATTGGCGAACGGGTTCAGGTGAACCAATGAAATTCTTTATATTAAATCAGATGCGCTCCCACTGAATCGGGCCGCAACACATCATAAATATGGATGAGGTTCCTCTGACGTTTGACCTGCCGCTCACTCGGACTGTCTACAGGAAATGCAAATCATTCGTCACGCTGAAAACAACCGGGCATGAAAAAACACACTTCACCTGTGTTCTGAGCTGCACGGCATCGGGAGAAAAGATTCACCGATGGTGATTTTTAAACGCACGACGATGCCAAAAGAAAAACTTTTTGGGAATAGTTGTGAAAGACAGTGAACAATGACTTTCTTGGTAGGCTACTGTTCATATACAAGCCGTGTAACAGACACTGTCTTTCGTTAAAGCCTGTGTAAAGTTCATTAGTTTCAATGTAGACACCTGCGGCTTATAGACAGTTGAGGCTTATTTATGTTCAAAATACAAATCTTTGTAAAATTCAGTGAGTGCGGCTTATATTTGGGTGCCCTTAATAGTCCGGAAATTACGGTATATATAAAATACACACAGAGAGTAATCCCCCGTTTTTTATTGTTCCATATCCGCCCGCGATAAGCGAAAAACCGCACACATTCTCCCACACATTTTAAACACACAGAAAACATTTGCAAGAATATAGTGAAATTAATTGAGTAAATTCGTAGAAATACAGTACACTGTATCACATCTATAGTGAGTACATGCTATCCGCGAGAGACCGGGGAAATCATTCAAACAAATTAGTTATGTGGCAACGGCAATTCCACGATAAACCGGGGGCGTGAGTTTCTTTTATAAGGTTCATGTGACACCTTAAGGTTGACTCAATACAACTAATTCTGTGACTTCTGATGGCACCAGAACCACCTGAAATGAACCTGTACATTTTTATTTGTACATAATTTTGCAAATGATAGAGATTTTCCGTCCGGTTCAGGCAATTTGTGCACATTCATAACACGTGATCCCTTTTCAGTTCCAGGTTATAACACTACAAATACGTGGGGGGGGGGGGGGGGGAATCCAAGAAAAGGGTGGACACATATAAAAGGCCCTGTACAAGTAGGGGGTATTGAATTACCGGTACGTGTCCTCTGGGTAGACCCTGCTGACGTAGTCCTGCAGCTCCATGTAAGCTTTCTCCTGGAAGCGCTCGATCTGGAGAGTGCTGTCCACTCCGGCATAATCTACCACACACACACACACACACACACACACACACACACACACACACACACACACACACACACACACACACACACACACACACACACACACACACACACACACACACACACACACTTCATTCACTATCCTAATAACTAACTTTACATTGTCAAAATTTTTTTAAAACAAGCGGAAAGTGTGAATGACAAAGAAGAGCGAAAGCATTTGAGCGTGATGAGCTCCGTTACCTGGGCTGAAGAGGACGGTGGCTTTGAGGTAGGCGTACTCGTAGGAATCGGGGTTCACGCGACTCATGCTGTTACAAAACTCCTGCATTCGCCAGATGTGCTCCATCACTTGCTTTACTCTGTCTGCGGAGAGTTTCTCTAACCCACACAAACACACACATTTATACATATTTCTATTTTTTACATTTACAGTAATGCCTCGTCAGTAATTAATTGAAACACACTCTTTAAAAATATAGATATAAATCAATATTTAATATTTGAATAGCCCATAGCATAGACACTGGCCATGTTCCAACACAATAATAGTCCATTATAAACACTGTGGCAGGTTACTTTCTCTTTTCCTTCTATCACCAATTTCTTGTTTTCTGCAACATCTCTCAAATGATGTCTAATTATAGACCTCAGCATTTTCGAGTTAAAGCACTGCTCAGTCTCCACTATCAAACATTGTGAGGAATTCCAACATTATTTCAGTAAGTTCTTACCTTCTTCCAGATTGCTCTGCAGGTGACTGACTATAGCACTGAGTATCATCTCCACATTCATGATCTGAGCACACTGAGCCAAGCCCAAAGCAAAGAGCTCATTCCAACACGCCTTTATCAGCGTGATCCCGTTCTCTGGCCTGTACACAGAGAGAAAGGGGGAGAGCGAGAGAGAGAGAATGCAAGAGAGAGGGAGAGATATGGAAGGGGAAGAACGTATGTGAGCAAATAGTTGAACAAAAGCAGATAAAATCCAGTCATTCTTTGACTATCAAAGACAGGGGAAAAATAAACACATCGAGAGATACAGGACAGAAAAAGAAAGACAGATTGGGCTGAGTGGAATCTGGAGAAAAGGAAGGCATACACTTTCTCACTCTTTCTCTCTCACTCACCCGAGAGCCTGGAAAGCAGGAATGGATCGCGCCCAGTGCATGGAAAGAAACAGCAGGCGAGAGGCCGATTCACAGATGTAGTTCAAATTAAGGAACTCGGGCACAGGCAAGGGCATCATCAGCTACACACACACACACACACACACACACCTTTCAATTAGTAATGATTAGAGGCATGGACTCTATTTTAAATTCTATCTCAGATTTTTTTTTTTTTGTTATTGTTTTTCTTATCATTAATTGCTAATAGGTCATTTACACCATTCCCAATCTCAAAAAAGCTATTTTTATATAGTTTATTTTATTACTTTACTATTATACTATTATACTACCAGTGCCCTAAAATGTCCTTTTCGAAATCTTATATTCAGTACCTGTTTTGTCTTTTGTATAATGAGAGCGTGTGTTGACATGTGGTGATCTTAATAGGCACCTTAAAAGGCACATGCATGTCAGAAAGCAGCGGGCCTTCTAGCTCCAATATGGTGGCACTCTGCTCCTCAGAAATGCTCCCCTCTATCGCGTAACTGTTCCCGTCCTCTGGCTGCAGAACTTTGGCCAAAGAATCGAAGGCTCTGTACACCAACACACACACAATGTTATTACACTGCTCAGGATTTACCTTCTCTCAGTTATAACATAAGCCTCCTCTGTGCTCTTACTGAGTGATTTCGCTGGAATTCTGCTCGTCCGGGTGGACGTCGTTCACAGAGCCGCCTTCAGTGCTCATGCTCTCCAGTCCCGATTGATCGGCGCTGATGTCCGTCATCTCGCGGCTCTTGCTCATGTGGGCCAGAGACGTGACCACGTTCGCCAGCGTGCTGAGATCGCCCTGAGATTCATCATTCTGCACGATTACGCACAATAACTTCAGCTTGTACGTTCGAGACGCTACATACACCCGCTTTATACATGATTCTATACGCAGGTTTCTATCACCTGAAAGAAGATCTACTCCAAATAAAATCGTTTAATTACTTTACACCCGTGTGAAGCTGTTTTTGCTGTTTATTTACATGCTTTTGCCCATTTCTTTAAACAAAAATTCTCCCTAATTGTTTATCGCAAAAATATTTTAATAATTGCAAGAACTATCCTTTGCCCGTTTCACCATCATAACAAACACGGGATAATTTTTATATCAGATACATAATTTATATTAGAGGTTGACCGATTCAACTGTTTTGTCATTTATTAGGCACCAATATCTGATTGATGGAACTATCTGCAAAAATCCATACCGATAGTTTTTTCCTGGTAGCGTCCTTTGCAGGAACGGCTGCAAAGGTCTGCTGTCATTATGAGAGCGGCCTCTAGAGGCTAATCACTGATGCCACGTTTGTTTTTACATGAGACTGGATGCTGCACTATGGAAGGATGTTCTAGACAATATTCGAAAGGATTTGCAATTGCGTTTTCCATATGTGGTTTTTCAGATTTTGTAAACAAACGGTGACTGGCAAATTTTTATGGAAAGACTGTTTCGAGGCCACAAACTCATTTAACCTGTCCAAAACTAAATGGCTTCTGGGTAAGAGGAACTCTGTTGAGTATGAACCATCATCAGAAACATTCCGCAAAATCCTCCATTAATGGCATTCTCCTTTTGGCCGTCGACTGTGAGTGACGTCAATTCCCAATACAAACGTGCACAATAATATAGTCCCACCCCTGACTCTTGATTTACAGCTTTTCAATGGAAACTCAAATGCAAAAGAAGCTGCAATATTTTTGTATTGTGGCAGGAGACATACACGACGCAGAGAAAAGCAAACGTGGTAATTAATATTCGGTACACTATTATATCCATTATTTATACATTTATTAATTAGGTAATTAGAATAATCAATTCATATATTAATATTTATTTCATTTAGCACATTTTCATGATTCAGTACTTTATTTTATTTCTGTAATAAAGTTCAGTACTATATTACATGGGGTGTTAAATTTTTTTTTTTCATCATCCATTTTAAAAACAATCAGTTGATTATTCAGTTATCGGCGAGTACGATCCAATCTAGCTATCGGTAAAATCGGTCGACCTCTAATTTATATCTATATAGCCATTTCTAAATAGTTATTTACACCAGACACACCTCACACAAAAGCCAGCAGTTTGAATAGGCGTTAGCTGTATTGTGATGAATAAACTACTATTGCAAAAGCTATATATATATGTGTATGCAAAAAGCAAAAAACACACCTAAAACACACAGGTATGATTTGCGAGTGCTGTGTGTCAATCCAGGTTGATCACACTACTGTACAGGAGTGTGTGGGTGTGTGTTACCTGGTCTGGTGAGGAGGGGATGAGTATTGTGTTGTCTAGCTTGGACAGAGACTGCTGGATGTTGAGAAGCATGTTGGAGTTTAACACATTGGTAGACCTGTGCAGAGTAAATTTGTCGACTTGTGTTAAAAAAACACTATTACATACATGTGCTATTATTATGCTATTAAAATGCTACAAATGAGTATAAGTAGACAATGGGGCAGGAAAATATATGCATATATGTTCTCTAGCAAAGTGTCACGCACATGCGCTCTGTTACTAAAATATGGTTCTCTCCTCTTCTTTAGATAAAAACTCATTCGGACTGATTGGGGAGCATGTGGAGGGGTCGGTGCATGCCATACACATTTTCAAGTGTTTCGGTAAGTATGTATATTTGTTGGACACAATATAGGGAATTTTGTACTAATAGTGGGTAAGGCTTCCATTTGCTGTCCAAGACAAAATTGTCTCAAGATTTAATGAAATGCAATCAAGAGGTCAGAAAAGTTCCTTTAAGATTGTGGCCCACGTTGTTATAACAGCTTCAAGCAAATACTGCAGGTTTTTATGCTGTAAAATTCCCATCCAACCACCTCATAAGTGTTCAACTGGATTCTAATCTGGTGACTGGGAAGACTAATGGAGTACTGGTCATGCTCACGAAACCAGCTTTGAGACTATAGTGTATATATTTGCTCAAATTTGGTAAAAAAAATTTCCCCATACTATTCACTATATACAGCGTGGTGGAGGGAAACGGGACATTTTGAAACTAGGAGTTGGCAACCCTGGGGTGTTGGCAATTGTGTGTAACCAAACAACTTTTAGTCAGAAGTATAAATGAGGCCTTAAACACGAACCTGGCCGTCTCTTTCTCGTTGACGAACGTAGGCATGGCTGCCAGTGGGCTGCAGAGGTTCTTCCGAATGTAGATCTTCTCGATGGAGGGGGCACAGTTGGCCGGCTTTTCCCTCGTCACCTCCACCGGCTTCCTCTCGCACTGCACGGCTTCGATAACAATAATAAAAAACATTGAGATGTTCTTGTAAGATGGCTAGAATGGCATATATATTATTATATTTTTTATACATGTGTGTAAGTAAAAGCATATATTTATATATAAAATACAGCTGTTTCACTGTGTAAATTAATTCAAAAGGACTTTCCACAATGGAGGGAAGTTGCAGGACACGTAGACGTGTACACACTTCTGTGAGTGTATGTTCGTGTGACTCACAGTCCTGCTTCATGCCAAGGGCCATGCAGCGCTGCAGTCTGCAGTATTGGCAGCGGTTGCGGTGATGCTTATTGATCACACATTCCCCAGAGCCACGACATGTGTACACGAGGTTCTTGCGGATGCTCCTTTTAAAAAAGCCTTTGCAGCCTTCGCAGCTCACTGCTCCGTAGTGACGACCTTCAGGACAAAACACACATAAACGCTACACTTTACTCCTACAGTCCCTGTACACACACACACACACACACACACACACACACACACACACCACACAATATATTTCCAAAAGTATTGGGTCACCTGCCTTTACTGCTATATGTGGTTCTTCTCCAAACTGTTACTACAAAACCACTCAATTTTACAGGATGTCTTTAGCACGATGCACTATAAAAAAATTTCACTTTAACTTTGGAAACCCAAACCTGCTCCAGCATGGCAATGCCCCTGTTCACAAAGTGATCTCCTTAAAGATATAGTTTTCATGCTTTGGTGAGGAAGATCTTGAGTGACCTGCTTTGATCTCATCCCTACTGAACACCTCTGAGATGAATGTAAATGCTGACTGCACCCCAGGCCTCCTCACCTACATCAGTACCTGCCTTTCATAATACCCTTATGGCTGATGAACACAAATTACCATAAGCACACTCCAAAATCTAGTGGAACGTCTTCCCAGAAGAATGAAGGGAATTATAAGCACAAATTGGGACTAAATGTGGAATGCAAAGCGCACATACCATACTTATGACCAGGTGACCCATTACTCTTGGAAATACAGTTGAAACCAGATATTTACATACACTTCAGAAAAAAACACAAAAACTTTTATTTCTTTACTGTCATACATTAAATTAGAGTAAACTTTTTCTGTTTTAAATCAATAAATATTAACATATTTTTTGCATTTGTTAAATGTCAGAATTGAGTGAGGGAGAATTTTTATGTAAAAAGTTTACTCTGATTTAATGTATGACAGTAAAGAAATAAAAGTTTGTGTTTTTTTCTGAAGTGTATGTAAATATCTGGTTTCAACTGTATAGTGTTTATGCATGTATATAGCTTTATTCAAATGAATTACCGTAATTTTTCTGGACTATTAAGTTTACCCATATATAAGCCGCACCCACTGATTTTTACAAAGATTTTTATTTTGAACATAAATAAGCCGCACCTGTCTATAAGCCGCACCTGTCTATAAGCCGCACTGTCTACACTGAAACTAATGAACTTTACACAGGCTTTAACGAAAGACACGGGTGTAACGGGTGAAATATATTGTGGCTCCTTTAAGAGCAGAGCGGCATTTTGGGAATTGCCTGTCCCCGCATTTTTCCGGTATTACTGCATGTGTGCAAGACCGAGGACTATGTCCTTATTATTTTCTGATGCTCATTTCTAAGTTTCTTTGACTAACCCGTAACGCTGTTGCCAAGAAAAATAAAAAAGCACGAGTTTTGGAAACCTGTCTGTGCTTCTATGATTTCTGTTGCAACTGGAGATAGCGAGCTCTCCCTTGACCCAGACTCAACGCGACTTGTATCTAAAATTAAAGATTAATTAAGATTAAAAATCACCATCGGTGAAGCTTTTCTCCTGATGCCGTGCAACTCAGAACACAGGTGAAGTGCGTTTTTTCATGCCCGGTTGTTTAAAGCGTGACGAATGATTCGCATTTCCTGTAGACAGTCCGAGTGAGCGGCAGGTCAAACGTCAGAGGAACCTCATCCATATTTATGATGTGATGCACCCTGATTCAGTGGGAGCGCATCTGATTTAATATAAAGAATTTCATTGGTTCACTAGAACCCGTTCGTCAATTTAATTGGTCTAATGTTATGGGGCTCGGTTTTTTGGCTTGAAGTTTGTAAAACCGGGAAAAACCCAGGAAAAATCCATATATTAGCCGCTTTGTTGTTTTTTATTGCCGCGGGGAAAAAGTAGCGGCTTATAGTCTGGAAAATACGGTACCTAAAAAAGCTAAAGAAAACTTGTACTTTTTAAACTGCTGTTACTGTGGAAATTGTGATGTATTAGAATGAGCACATTAACCTATAAACTACACTATATGTCCAAAGGTTTTCAGACACCCTACTATTCCAGACATAGGTGGTTCTTTCCAAAACTGTTGCAACAACCTGGAGACCCACAATTGTAAATAATGTCTATGGATGTGGTCGACATTCAGGAAACCCAAACATGTTCCAGCATGGCAATGCCTCTGTACACAAAGCCAGCTCCAAAAAGATATTTCCCATGGGTTTGAGTGTGAGACCTCCTGCTACAGAGCTCTGACCTTAACCAAACAGAATATTTTTGTGACTAATTGGAACACTGACACTGGAATGAACACAGTGCTCCAGGCCTCCTCAACTCACTTACATCACTACCTGACTTTACTAATGCCATTGTGGCTGAATGAGCACACATCTCAACAAGCACTCTCTAACATCTAGTGGAACATCTTCCCTGAAGTGGGGGGGGGGGGGGGGTTGTAAAATGTGGAATTGGATGTTTAAAAAGCTTGTGCATGCTATGGTCAGGTGTCCACATAGTGTATCATTCATGTTATATCTTCTGACCAATCAGATCGGATCGTATTTGTGTGTGTGTGTGTGTGTGTATAGACACTTACCTGAAGCTTTGTCTCCACACACCACACAGTACTCTACCAGAGGCTTAAGAGAGCTCTGCTCTGTTCCCTCAGTGACAAACTGTGGAACACAGAGATACTGATAAAGCTTTATGAATGATGCATTATGCAAATAATTGCTAATAATGATTTTTAAAGTTATACATACATACATATATATATACATACATATACACTAATATGTGGATGACACAATATGACCCCCCTTGGCATTTTTCCTATTTTGTTGCCTTACAACTTGGAATTAAAATAGATTTTTATTGGATTTCATGTAATGGACATACACAAAATAGTCCAAATTGGTGAAGTGAAATGAAAAAAAATAACTTGTTTCAAAAAATTCAAAAAAATAAATAACGGAAAAGTGGTGCCTGCATATGTATTCACCCCTTTTGGTATTAAGCCTCTAAATAAGATTTGGTGCCATCAATTACCTTCAGAAGTCACGTAATTACTTAAATAAAGCCCATCTGTGTGCAATCTAAGTGTCACATGATCTCAGTATATATATATATATATATATATATATATATACACACACACACACACACACACACACACACACACACACCTGTTCTGAAAGGCCCCAAAGAGCAACACCACTAAGCAAGGGGAACCACCAAGCAAGAGGCACCATGAAGACCAAGGAGCTCGCCAAACAGGTCAGGGACAAAGTTGTGGAGAAGTACAGATCAGGGTTGGGTTATAAAAAAATATCCAAAACTTTGAACATCCCACGGAGCACCATTAAAGCCATTATTAAAAAATAGAAAGAATATGCCACCACAACAAACCTGGCAAGAGAGGGCCGCCCACCAAAACTCACGGACCAGGAAAGGAGGGCATTAATCAGAGAGGCAACAAAGAGACTAAAGATAACCCTGAAGGAGATGCAAAGCTCCACAGCGGAGTTCGGAGTATTTGTCCATAGGACCACTTTAAGCCGTACACTCCACAAAGCTGGGCTTTACGGTAGAGTGGCTAGAAATAAATAAGCAAACACGTTTGGTGTTCGTCAAAAGGCATGTGGGAGACTCCCCAAACATATGGAAGAAGGTACTCTGGTCAGATAAGACTAAAATTGAGCTTTTTGCCCATCAAGGAAAACGCTTTGTCTGGCGCAAACCCAACACCTCTCATCACCCCGAGAACACCATCCCCACAGTGAAGCATGGTGGTGGCAGCATCATGCTGTGGGGATGTTTTTCATCAGCAGGGACTGGGGAAACTGGTCAGAATTGAAGGAATGATGGATAGCGCTAAATACAGGGAAATTCTTGAGGGAAACCTGTTTCAGTCTTCCAGAGATTTGAGACTGGGACAGAGGTTCACCTTCCAGCAGGACAATGACCCTAAGCATACTGCTAAAGCAACACTCGAGTGGTTTAAGGGGAAACATTTAAATGTCTTGGAATGGCCTAGTCAAAGCCCAGACCTCAATCCAATTGAGAATCTGTGGTATGACTTAAAGATTGCTGTACACCAGCGGAACCCATCCAACTTGAAGGAGCTGGAGCAGTTTTGGTTGTGCATGACTTGTATCTAAAATTAAAGATTAATTAAGATTAAAAATCACCATCGGTGAAGCTTTTCTCCTGATGCCGTGCAACTCAGAACACAGGTGAAGTGCGTTTTTTCATGCCCGGTTGTTTAAAGCGTGACGAATGATTCGCATTTCCTGTAGACAGTCCGAGTGAGCGGCAGGTCAAACGTCAGAGGAACCTCATCCATATTTATGATGTGATGCACCCTGATTCAGTGGGAGCGCATCTGATTTAATATAAAGAATTTCATTGGTTCACTAGAACCCGTTCGTCAATTTAATTGGTCTAATGTTATGGGGCTCGGTTTTTTGGCTTGAAGTTTGTAAAACCGGGAAAAACCCAGGAAAATTCCATATATTGTTTAAGGGGAAACATTTAAATGTCTTGGAATGGCCTAGTCAAAGCCCAGACCTCAATCCAATTGAGAATCTGTGGTATGACTTTATGACTTAAAGATTGCTGTACACCAGCGGAACCCATCCAACTTGAAGGAGCTGGAGCAGTTTTGCCTTGAAGAAGTACTCTTCAAGGCAAAAATTCCAGTGGCTAGATGTGCCACGCTTATAGATACATACCCCAAGAGACTTGCAGCTGTAATTGCTGCAAAAGGTGGCTCTACAAAGTATTGATTTTGGGGGGGTGAATAGTTATGCACGCTCAAGTTTTCTGTTTTTTTGTCTTATTTCTTGTTTGTTTCATAATAAAAAATATTTTGCATCTTCAAAGTGGTAGGCATGTTGTGTAAATTAAATGATACAAACCCCCAAAAAATCCTTTTTAATTCCAGGTTGTAAGACAACAAAATAGGAAAAACGCCAAGTTCAATAATTTTGCAAGGCACTGTGTGTGTGTGTGTATATATATATATATATATATATATATATATATATATATATATATATATATATATATAGCGCACACACACACACAGACACAGACACACACACAAAAAATTAAAGTGCAAAAGTTTGGACATTCCCTACCCCCCAACCCCCCCGGTACCTTGGTGAGTGCGTATGTGCATTACACATGGACATCTTACCTGTATCTGCTGACCTGCAAGCTCAGGTGAAGTAAAAAGTAATTGATTGACAGCTGATCCATCCGCTGAAGTCAGGATGACTTTCCCGGGGGAGCTCTCGTGCTTTAGGAGGACTTTGTCCTGATTGGGATAATCCACGTTGGCTAAAATGAATTGGTGCTTGCTGGCTCCCGTCTGATCGTACGCCGTTACTATCTGGAGCTTTTGGCCTAGCTGCTGATCCGTCACAATCTGACACACACACACACTCACGAGTGTTAGTGCTTTAGACGGCAGGACGTGTGGCAGAAAAGTACAGTTTAACGATCATTACCTGCAGACCTCCATCTGCTGACACCAGCTGAATTCTGGGACTTTCTCCTGCCATGATGACCCCACACACCGCACAGGCTTAATTACAACTCCCCATCCCAAACACACACCAGATACACCCCTACGATGCACAACCTGTACAGAGACATAACATCGAAAATACCTTTTAAAAAATATGATGCAACACACACACACACACACACACACACACACACACACACACACACACACACACACACACACCCTGTTACCTGTCTGGCTGTCTACTCCAAACCTCAGTACGTCAAAAACAACATGCCTCATTCATCAAGCTGCTTATAAACAAATGTATTAGTGTATTAGCCTTTAGACGGAGCGTTTACACAAGCAATTCTGAATATTTATATTAAAAAAATGTTAAATCTGCATATTTTGGCCAATAAAGTCTACGAATAAACAAAATCTTAAAATGAGGTAACCTCGTCTTGATCGTATTCTAATTAGTTCATAATTTACATATGACTGTAAATTCACTTGTAGAGATTTTGCTGCATGCAAACGTAATGAAACACTGTCCATTCACACGAGTCTTCTTCTTTTAGCTGCTCTCGTTAGGAGTCGGCACAGAGGATCGTTTGTCTCCATACCGCTTTGTCCTTTACATCTGCCTCCTTCAAACCAACTACCAGCATGTCTTCCTTCACCACATCCATAAACCTCCACCTTGTCCCTTCTCTTTTCCTTCTTTCCTGGCGGCTCCATCCTCAGCATTCTCCTAACGATATACCCCATGTGCCTCCCTCACCTTGTCTCCAAAACCTCCTACATGCGCTGTTCCTCTAATAAACTCATTTCTAATCCTGTCCACCGTCATCACCCCCAATGAAAATCTCAACATCTTCAGCTCTGCTACCTCCAGCTCCACCTCCTGTCTTTTACCCAATGCCACTGTCTCTAATCCATACAATATCGCAGGTCTCACCACAGTCCTATAAACTTTCCCTTTCACTCTTGCAGATACCCTTCTATCACAAATCACTCCTGCTATCACTCTTCTCAACCAACTCCACCCTGCCTGCACTCTTTTCTTCACTTCTCACTCGTCCATCTCCACTGCAAACAGAAAAGGGCTCAGAGCCGATCCTTGATGCAATCCCACGATTTTTGTACAAGTAACCTAAATAATTCTTGCTGAGAAAAAAAGCTGAACAAAAAACTGACACCTGGCATGCACATTTGTGCTTTGAAGAGGAATTGCCTCTGTATTAAAGAAGAGTGGGTCGTATACACCCTGGTAACCACAAAATTCGCTCTTTGCAAACACAAATACACACACACACTCTCCTTCTTGTCTGACATGGAATCTGGGAGAACACAGATAATGCTTTAAAATAAAATAAAAGCAAACACACCCCGGTTTCTTTTGTATTTAGTTCCAGGTGTCAGTGTTTTCCTGAATACATTACATATACTTTTCCACGTCCTCTTTTCCACTTTTTCGTTTCACTTCACTCAATCCCTATCACTCGATTCGTCAACGGACTCTAGAGTACGAGAAAATTGACAAAGAGATTGTAAATTGTAACGCACGACTTTTACTGGAACACACATGCACAAGGTTCAATGGCAACTTGTGGCTACTCGTAGATTCTGGAAAGTACAAAAAACAACAACACAGAAAACGACAATATTCAACCATGACCAATTGATGGATAGACGTCGTCTTTGAGTTGTGGGTGTTTTTTGCATGGTTTTCTTTAGGAACCTAGAATTTAAGTGTCCAGGAAGGAGGTACGCTAACAACAATTTCTTTATACTGAGCTGAATCATAGAGTTGGTTTTGGGACTCAGGTATAAATTAAATGAAAGAAACATTACTCAATAAAAAACAGCACTGCAGTCAGAATATTACTGTCTGTGTGAGAAAAATACTAAAATATTATTCACCTGAAATATTCCCTACATTATATGCCTCCTTGCCATAACTACAATCAATTAATACTTGACTTTACTCACGTCCCTGTGGCTTCATTAAATCTCACAAATCTCCAAAAGCCACATTCCCAGAAAAGTGAAGCTTATTATAACAACAATGAAGACTAAATGTGAATGGGAGAAGGGCCGGGGCTTCTTTATGTACCATGTTCGTTATTTATTTATATGTTTTATAATAAAATGTAACATTACTTTATATACATTTACTCTGTACTTACAGCTAGGAAGAAGGCATTCAAGTGGGAAATGTACATGTAGGAAAAATACACCTAATAACGAAATATCATCATTGACCTGCTCTTTTCCCTCAGTAGGGCATGAAACTTAATTGACAAGTTTTCAGGAATACATATGGTACTATCTAAAAGTTAGTACCATATGTTAGTACCCCCCCTCCCCTTATTATTTATTTTTCATAGATGTTCAATTTGTTCGCAATTATTGCCTTCAATTGGTAATAAAACAAAGCCCAAGACCGCTGGATCTAAAATAAAATACAAAAAAAAAAGAAAAAAGAAAAATGATGGTCACACAAAACATTACTGCTGTTTTACTGTATATTTTTTTCCCATGCAGATTGTTTTCCATTATTTCTAAAGGCTACACAAATACTCCTGTTCGTGTTTAATAATAAACATGCACCCCAAAAGCAATGCTTTGTTTATCAGTACTTTTAGAGTACTTACATCTGTGGTACAACCACTTTTTTTATTTTTTTTATTTTTACATTTTTGTAAAAAAAAGAAAAAGAAAAGGGTAGTTTTGGTTGGGGGAAAAAAAAAGCCTTAAAAAACCCTCCCATAACCCAATTTCTGGATGTTTTTCACAACTGGACTACACTACATTTATTTCCTCTACTTTCTGTCTTGTTTCTGTCTTGTTTAAGTCCAGCATTGCCATGCAGGGCCTGTATATCAAACTATGCACTGGTCACATTTGGTGAAAACCTTTTGAAAACAAGGAACAGCTTTGTGTCTCTAATTAGAGATAAATGAATAATAGGCACTGAACTCTACTGTACAATAATATCCACCCAAACTACAAGTTATACTGAAGTAGAGGTTTGAAAGTGAAACTGCATTAGATTACAGAGGGATGATTTATGACGTCATAAATAAAAAAACCATGGCAGCTTTCAATTTTATATATATATATATATATATATATATATATATATATATATATATATATATATATATATATAAAATGTTTGGTAGAATGCATCCTTTATTTTCTTTTTTTTAGCCCATGGCTTCAATCAAGTCTGATTTTTGGTCCTTTATAGGAAAAAAAGCTTTGCTCAGCCTTGATCTACTGACTGGATCAGCACAGCTGACTCTGATTGGATCTTCCAGGTTGTCCAGATGTGGTGGTGCTCCCTGCGACTGTGCGTGCAGCCTTGTGCTGCCATCTGTTGGTGGGTTAAAAAACTCATCTCGAAACTTTTTCATACCAAAAACAAACAGGTGAAATAAATGACATTTGGGAAAACCTTATGAAAAAAATAAGGAGCAGCTTCATGTTTCTCATTACAGCTCACTGAAATCTATTGTACAAGAAATCGGAATGTACTACAAGTTTTTACTGAACAGAAAGTTTAGCTGATGACGTTGGCATTGTTTCTATTCATTTGTTTACATTATGACGTCACAAACCAGAGGACCCAATGCAGCTTTATCATTTTGTTTATATAAAGTTAAAGGAAAACATTTATACTAAAAAAAAAAAAAAGGTTTAAGCAGCCCTGATCTAATGACTCTGGTCTGATCTTCTATGCTATCCAACCAACCATGATTAGCATGCTGGGATATTAGCCTAGCATCGAATTACCATGTTTAAATAAAGAACCATCTTTACTTTCCTGTAAGTGGCAGTGATCTGGATTGGGTGTGTATTGTTGAGGACTACAGATCAGAAACATGAGACGGAAGATAAAGCAGGCGCTTTTCCTGCAAGGTTAAAGGTCAACATTGAAGGGTTAAAGGACTATGAGCCGCTTCCTTTCACTGGGATTAGAATGCACGACAGGAGAGTCGTGCCTTCGTACAGTATAAAACTCTGTGAAACGCTGTAGACTGGTTTGATTTTGTATATATTGCATTATCGCACGAATGCGCACTGACTGACGGCGCGCCACTGAACACCGGAAACGCGCAGGAAGCTAGCATGGAGCTATGCTATGCTAAGCTGCAATGGACGCCACAAGCTCACTGGGCTCCATTAACAGGCCCCGGAGAGTACAAGCCTTCGAAACAAAAACAATTAGTCACCCTAAAAATGAAATAAAATGCTGAAATCACTGAACCGAAAACGGCCAGCTACAGTCGCCGCCATGCTAACGAGTTCCAGCAGGCCAGCTAGCCACCGAGCGCTTCTCTATTCAAGGGAAACGCTGCACACATTCCAGCGCCTCGCTAACCCGCACCCGAGCCTATGAGTCTTGTAATAAATATCCGCTGCTCTTACCGTGCCGCTCGAGATTTTAGTACCAAAAAATCCAACGTTTTTCATCAATATTTGCCCAAAACACTTCGCCACGGGGAGGTCAGAGTTCGCGACCCTGCAGCGCAAAAACGGTAACTGCGCATGCGCAGGAAATCGGGTACCGCGGTGTATAGGCGCGCGATGAGGAAGTGTCTGTGTGTGTTCGTGTTCAGGAACTTGTGCTCACGAACATTGGTTACTGAAGTGGCCAGATTTCCTCACTTCATGTATTTTACCCAACATTTACCTTTATAACACACTCTCGCATACAGGCTCATTTATATATCATACACACTCATTCTTACATTTGAAACTGTAAGTCTGTGTGGCTTATATTTACTTACTTCTACAGATTTATTTATAAACATAGACTTACATTCTCATACACGTACAAACCTACAGATTCATTCATACATATACACACATTTACTCACTCATAGATTAATTGATACATATGCAGACTCACTCTAATACACACAGACTTACAGACTCACTCACTCTCATACACAGACTTACAGACTCAGACTTATACACAGACTTATACACACAGACTCACTCACTCATACACACAGACTTTCAGACTCACTCACACTCATAAGCACAGACTTACAGACTTACTCACACTCATACACAGACTTACAAACTCACTCACACTCATACACACAGACTTACAGACACACTCATACACACAGACTTACAGACTCACTCACACTCATACACACAGACTTACAGACTCACTCATACACACAGACTTACGGACTCACTCACACTCATACACACTGACTTACAGACTCACCCTCATACACACAGACTTACAGACTCACTCTCATACAGACAGTCTTACAAGATCTCACTCACACTCATAGACACAGTCTTACAGACTCACTCATACACAGACTTACAGACTCACTCAGACTCATACACACAGCCTTACAGACTCACTCACACTCATACACACAGACTTACAGACTCACTCACACTCACACACACAGACTTACAAACTCACACTCATACACACAGACTTACAGACTCACTCACACTCATACACACAGACTTACAGACTCACTCACACTCATACACACAGACTTACAGACTCACACTCATACACACAGACTCACATTCAAACACACAGACTCACACTCACACACAGACTCACTCACACACAGACTTTCAGACTCACTCACTCATACACAGACTTACAGACTCACTCACACTCATACACACAGCCTTACAGACTCACTCACACTCATACACACAGACTTACAGACACACTCATACACACAGACTTACAGACTCACTCACACTCATACACACAGACTTACAAACTCACTCATACACACAGACTTACAGACTCACTCATACACACAGACTTACGGACTCACTCACACTCATACACACAGACTTACGGACTCACACACACTCATACACACTGACTTACAGACTCACCCTCATACACACAGACTTACAGACTCACTCTCATACAGACAGTCTTACAGACTCACTCACACTCATACACACAGTCTTACAGACTCACTCATACACAGACTTACAGACTCACTCACACTCATACACACAGCCTTACAGACTCACTCACACTCATACACACAGACTTACAAACTCACACTCATACACACAGACTTACAGACTCACTCACACTCATACACACAGACTTACAGACTCACTCACACTCATACACACAGACTTACAGACTCACACTCATACACACAGACTCACATTCAAACACACAGACTCACACTCACACACAGACTCACTCACACACAGACTTACAGACTCACTCACTCATACACAGACTTACAGACTCACTCACACTCATACACACAGCCTTACAGACTCACTCACACTCATACACACAGACTTACAGACTCACTCACACTTACACACACAGACTTACAAACTCACATTCAAACACACAGACTCACACTCATACACACAGACTCACTCACACACAGACTTACAGACTCACTCACACTCATACACACAGCCTTACAGACTCACTCACACTCATACACACAGACTTACAGACTCACTCACACTCACACACACAGACATACAAACTCACACTCATACACACAGACTTACAGACTCACTCACACTCATACACACAGACTTACAGACTCACACTCACTCTCATACACACATACTTACAGACTCACACTCATACACACAGACTTACAGACTCACTCACACTCACACACAGACTTACAGACTCACTCACACTCACACACAGACTTACAGACTCACTCACACTCATACACACAGACTTACAGACACACTCATACACACAGACTTACAGACTCACTCACACTCATACACACAGACTTACAAACTCACTCATACACACAGACTTACGGACTCACTCACACTCATACACACAGACTTACGGACTCACACACACTCATACACACTGACTTACAGACTCACCCTCATACACACAGACTTACAGACTCACTCACACTCATACACACAGTCTTACAGACTCACTCATACACAGACTTACAGACTCACTCACACTCATACACACAGCCTTACAGACTCACTCACACTCATACACACAGACTTACAGACTCACTCACACTCACACACACAGACTTACAAACTCACACTCATACACACAGACTTACAGACTCACTCACACTCATACACACAGACTTACAGACTCACTCACACTCATACACACAGACTTACAGACTCACACTCATACACACAGACTCACATTCAAACACACAGACTCACACTCACACACAGACTCACTCACACACAGTCTTACAGACTCACTCATACACAGACTTACAGACTCACTCACACTCATACACACAGCCTTACAGACTCACTCACACTCATACACACAGACTTACAGACTCACTCACACTCACACACACAGACTTACAAACTCACACTCATACACACAGACTTACAGACTCACTCACACTCATACACACAGACTTACAGACTCACTCACACTCATACACACAGACTTACAGACTCACACTCATACACACAGACTCACATTCAAACACACAGACTCACACTCACACACAGACTTACAGACTCACTCACTCATACACAGACTTACAGACTCACTCACACTCATACACACAGCCTTACAGACTCACTCACACTCATACACACAGACTTACAGACTCACTCACACTTACACACACAGACTTACAAACTCACATTCAAACACACAGACTCACACTCATACACACAGACTCACTCACACACAGACTTACAGACTCACTCACACTCATACACACAGCCTTACAGACTCACTCACACTCATACACACAGACTTACAGACTCACTCACACTCACACACACAGACATACAAACTCACACTCATACACACAGTTTGAGTGTGAGTCTGTGTGTTTGAATGTGAGTCTGTTAGTCTGTGTGTATAGTCCAAATATTTTTTATTGATGCACTTCAAACAGAAAGACACTTAAGCAAGAGAGACAATGGAACAGTGGTTAATCTAGTCCAACAATAAAAAATTGGTCTCTCACCTTTTAAGTTATATAAGTCTGTGTGTATGAGTGTGAGTGAGTCTGTAAGTCTGTGTGTATGAGTGTGAGTGAGTCTGTAAGTCTGTGTATGAGTGTGAGTGAGTCTGTAAGTCTGTGTGTATGAGTGTGAGTGAGTCTGTAAGTCTGTGTGTGAGTGTGAGTGAGTCTGTAAGTCTGTGTGTGAGTGTGAGTGAGTCTGTAAGTCTGTGTGTATGAGTGTGAGTCTGTAAGTATGTGTGTATGAGAGTGAGTGTGAGTCTGTAAGTCTGTGTGTATGAGTGTGAGTGAGTCTGTAAGTCTGTGTGTATGAGTGTGAGTTTGTAAGTCTGTGTGTGTGAGTGTGAGTGAGTCTGTAAGTCTTTGTGTATGAGTGTGAGTGAGTCTGTAAGGCTGTGTGTATGAGTGTGAGTGAGTCTGTAAGTCTGTGTGTGAGTGAGTCTGTGTGTATGAGTGTGAGTCTGTGTGTTTGAATGTGAGTTTGTAAGTCTGTGTGTGTAAGTGTGAGTGAGTCTGTAAGTCTGTGTGTATGAGTGTGAGTGAGTGTGTACTCACACTGTGTGTGTAACACTTACAGACTCACTCACACTCATACACACAGACTTACAGACTCACACTCATACACACAGACTTATATAACTTAAAAGGTGAGAGACCAATTTTTTATTGTTGGACTAGATTAACCACTGTTCCATTGTCTCTCTTGCTTAAGTGTCTTTCTGTTTGAAGTGCATCAATAAAAAATATTTGGACTATACACACAGACTAACAGACTCACTCACACTCATACACACAGACTTACAGACTCACTCACACTCATACACACAGACTTACAGACTCACTCACACTCATACACACAGACTTACAGACTCACACTCATACACACAGACTTACAGACTCACACTCATACACACAGACTTACAGACTCACACTCATACACACAGACTTACAGACTCACACTCATACACACAGACTTACAGACTCACACTCATACACACAGACTTACAGACTCACACTCATACACACAGACTTACAGACTCACACTCATACACACAGACTTACAGACTCACACTCATACACAGACTTACAGACTCATTCTCATACACACAGACTTACAGACTCACTCTAATACACACAGACTTACAGACTCACTCTCATACACACAGTCTTACAGACTCACTCACACTCATACACACCGACCCACTCACATACACACAGACTTACAGACCCACTCACACTCACACAGACTTACAGACTCACTCACACTCATACACACAGTCTTACAGACTCACTCACTCTCATACACACAGACTAACAGACTCACTCACATACCCACAGACTTACAGACCCACTCACATAAACACAGACTTACAGACCCATTTACATACACACAGACTTACAGACTCACACACACAGACTCACTCACACTCATACACACAGACTTACAGACTCACTCACTCTCATACACACAGACTTACAGACTCACTTACTCTTATACACACAGACTTACAAACTCACACTCATACACACAGACTTACAGACTCACTCACACTAATACGCACAGACTTATAGACTCACTCACACTCATACGCACAGACTTAAAGACTTACTCATACGCACAGACTTACAGACTCACTCACACTCATACACAGACTTACAAACTCACTCACACTCATACACACAGACTTACAGACACACTCATACACACAGACTTACAGACACACTCATACACACAGACTTACAGACACACTCATACACACAGACTTACAGACTCACTCACACTAATACACACAGACTTACAGACTCATACACACAGACTTACAGACTCACACTCATACACACAGACTTACAGACTCACACTCATACACAGACTTACAGACTCACTCACACTCATACACACATACTTACAAACTCACTCTCATACACACAGTCTTACAGACTCACTCACACACAGACTTACAGACTCACTCACTCATACACACAGCCTTACAAACTCACTCACTCTCATACACACAGACTTACGGACTCACTCACACTCATACACACAGACTTACGGACTCACACACACTAATACACAGACTTACGGACTCACACAGACTTACAGACTCACTCTCATACACACAGACTTACAAACTCACACTCATACACACAGACTTACAGACTCACTCTCATACACACAGACTTACAGACTCACTCTCATACACACAGACTTACAGACTCACTCTCATACACACAGACTTACAGACTCACTCTCATACACACAGACTTACAGACTCACTCTCATACACACAGACTTACAGACTCACTCTCATACACACAGACTTACAGACTCACTCTCATACACAGTCTTACAGACTCACTCTCATACACAGACTTACAGAGTCACTCACTCATACACAAACTTACAGACTCACTCACACTCATACACACAGCCTTACAAACTCACTCACTCTCATACACACAGACTTACGGACTCACTCACACTCATACACACAGACTTACGGACTCACACACACTAATACACAGACTTACGGACTCACACAGACTTACAGACTCACTCTCATACACACAGACTTACAAACTCACACTCATACACACAGACTTACAGACTCACTCTCATACACACAGACTTACAGACTCACTCTCATACACACAGACTTACAGACTCACTCTCATACACACAGACTTACAGACTCACTCTCATACACACAGACTTACAGACTCACTCTCATACACACAGACTTACAGACTCACTCTCATACACACAGACTTACAGACTCACTCTCATACACACAGACTTACAGACTCACTCTCATACACAGTCTTACAGACTCACTCTCATACACAGTCTTACAGACTCACTCTCATACACAGTCTTACAGACTCACTCACACACAGACTCACTCACACTCATACACACAGCCTTACAGACTCACTCACACTCATACACACAGCCTTACAGACTCACTCACACTCATACACACAGCCTTACAGACTCACTCACACTCATACACACAGCCTTACAGACTCACTCACACTCATACACACAGCCTTACAGACTCACTCACACTCATACACACAGCCTTACAGACTCACTCACACTCATACACACAGCCTTACAGACTCACTCACACTCATACACACAGCCTTACAGACTCACTCACACTCATACACACAGCCTTACAGACTCACTCACACTCATACACACAGCCTTACAGACTCACTCACACTCATACTCACAGACTTACAGACTCACTCACACATACACACAGACTTACAGACTTACTCACACTCATACACACAGACTTACAGACTCACTCACACTCATACACACAGACTTAGACTCACTCTCATACACACATACTTACAGACTCACACTCATACACACAGACTTACAGACTCACGCACACTCACACACACTTACAGACTCACTCACACTCAGACACAGACTTACAGACTCACTCACTCTCATACACACAGACTTACAGACTCACTCACATGCACACAGACTTACAGACCCACTCACATACACACAGACTTACAGACCCACTCACACACAGACTTACAGACTCACTCACACTCATACACACAGTCTTACAAACTCACTCACTCTCATACACACAGACTAACAGACTCACTCACTCTCATACACACAGACTTACAGACTCACTCACATACCCACAGACTTACAGACTCACTCACATACCCACAGACTTACAGACTCACATTCATACACACAGACTTACAGACTTACACTCATACACAGACTTACAGACTCACACTCATACACACAGACTTACAGACTCACTCACACTCATACACACAGACTTACAGACTCATACACACAGACTTACAGACTCACACTCATACACACAGACTTACAGACTCACTCACACACATACACACAGACATACAGACTCACTCACACTCATACACACAGACTTACAAACTCACTCACACTCATACACACAGACTTACAGACTCACTCACACTCATACACACAGACTTACGGACTCACACGGACTTACAGACTCACTCTCATACACACAGACTTACAGACTCACTCTCATACACACAGACTTACAGACTCATTCTCATACACACAGACTTACAGACTCACTCTCATACACACAGTCTTACAGACTCACTCACACTCATACACACAGACTCACAGACTCACTCACACTCATACACACAGCCTTACAGACTCACTCACACTCATACACACAGCCTTACAGACTCACTCACACTCATACACACAGCCTTACAGACTCACTCACACTCATACACACAGACTTACAGACTCACTCACACATACACACAGACTTACAGACTTACTCACACTCATACACACAGACTTACAGACTCACTCACACTCATACACACAGACTTAGACTCACTCTCATACACACATACTTACAGACTCACACTCATACACACAGACTTACAGACTCACGCACACTCACACACACTTACAGACTCACTCACACTCAGACACAGACTTACAGACTCACTCACTCTCATACACACAGACTTACAGACTCACTCACATGCACACAGACTTACAGACCCACTCACATACACACAGACTTACAGACCCACTCACACACAGACTTACAGACTCACTCACACTCATACACACAGTCTTACAAACTCACTCACTCTCATACACACAGACTAATAGACTCACTCACTCTCATACACACAGACTAACAGACTCACTCACTCTCACACAGACTTACAGACTCACTCACATACCCACAGACTTACAGACTCACTCACATACCCACAGACTTACAGACTCACTCACATACCCACAGACTTACAGACCCACTTACATAAACACAGACTTACAGACCCACTTACATAAACACAGACTTACAGACCCATTTACATACACACAGACTTACAGACTCACACACAGACTCACTCACACTCATACACACAGACTTACAGACTCACTCACACTCATACACACAGACTTACAGACTCACTCACACTCATACACACAGACTTACAGACTCACACTTATACACACAGACTTACAGACTCACATTCATACACACAGACTTACAGACTTACACTCATACACAGACTTACAGACTCACTCACTCTCATACACACAGACTTACACACTCAGACACAGACTTACAGACTCACTCACACACATACACACAGACTACAGACTCACTCACACTCATACACACAGACTTACGGACTCACTCACACTCATACACACAGACTTACAGACTCACACTCATACACACAGACTTACAGACTCACTCACACTCATACACACAGACTTACAGACTCACTCACACTCATACACACAGACTTACAGACTCACTCACACTCATACACAGACTTACAGACTCACTCACACTCACACTCAGACACAGACTTACAGACTCACTCACACTCACACTCAGACACAGACTTACAGACTCACTCACACTCATACACACAGACTTACAGACTCACTCAGACTCATACACAGACTTACAGACTCGCTCAGACTCATACACAGACTTACAGACTCGCTCACACTCATACACAGACTTACAGATTCGCTCACACTTATACACACAGCCTTACAGACTCAATCACACATACACACAGACTTACAGACTCGCTCACACTCATACACAGACTTACAGACTCACTCACACTTATACACAGACTTACAGACTCACTCACACTTATACACACAGACTTACAGACTCACTCACACTTATACAGACAGACTTACAGACTCACTCACACTTATACACACAGACTTACAGACTCACTCACACTCATACACACAGACTTACAGACTCACTTACATACACACAGACTTACAGACTCACTCACACACACACAGACTTACAGATTCACACACACTCATACACACAGACTTACAGACTCACTCACACTCATACACAGACTTACAGACTTACTCACACTCATACACAGACTTACAGACTCACTCACACTCATACACACAGACTTACAGACTCACTCACACTCATACACACAGACTTACAGACTCACTCACACTCATACACACAGACTCACTCACACTCACACACACAGACTTACAGACTCACTCACTCTCATACACACAGACTTACAGACTCACACACACTCATACACACAGACTTACAGACTCACTCACACTCACACACACTCATACACACAGACTTACAGACTCACTCACACTCATACACAGACTTACAGACTCACTCACACTCATACACACAGACTTACAGACTCACTCACAGTCATACACACAGACTCACTCACATACACACAGACCTACAGACTCACACACACTCATACACACAGACTCACTCACACACACACACACAGACTCACTCACACACACACACACACTTACAGACTCACTCACTCTCATGCACACAGACTTACAGACTCACTCACATACACACAGACTTATAGACTCACTCTCATACACACAGACTTACAGACTCACTCACACTCATACACAGACTTACAGACTCACTCACACTCACACTCAGACACAGACTTACAGACTCACTCACACTCACACTCAGACACAGACTTACAGACTCACTCACACTCATACACACAGACTTACAGACTCACTCAGACTCATACACAGACTTACAGACTCGCTCAGACTCATACACAGACTTACAGACTCGCTCAGACTCATACACAGACTTACAGACTCGCTCACACTCATACACAGACTTACAGATTCGCTCACACTTATACACACAGCCTTACAGACTCAATCACACATACACACAGACTTACAGACTCGCTCACACTCATACACAGACTTACAGACTCACTCACACTTATACACAGACTTACAGACTCACTCACACTTATACACACAGACTTACAGACTCACTCACACTTATACACACAGACTTACAGACTCACTCACACTCATACACACAGACTTACAGACTCACTTACATACACACAGACTTACAGACTCACTCACACACACACAGACTTACAGATTCACACACACTCATACACACAGACTTACAGACTCACTCACACTCATACACAGACTTACAGACTCACTCACACTCATACACAGACTTACAGACTCACTCACACTCATACACAGACTTACAGACTCACTCACACTCATACACACAGACTTACAGACTCACTCACACTCATACACACAGACTCACTCACACTCATACACACAGACTCACTCACACTCACACACACAGACTTACAGACTCACTCACTCTCATACACACAGACTTACAGACTCACACACACTCATACACACAGACTTACAGACTCACTCACACTCACACACACTCATACACACAGACTTACAGACTCACTCACACTCATACACAGACTTACAGACTCACTCACACTCATACACACAGACTTACAGACTCACTCACAGTCATACACACAGACTCACTCACATACACACAGACCTACAGACTCACACACACTCATACACACAGACTCACTCACACACACACACACACACACAGACTCACTCACACACACACACACACTTACAGACTCACTCACTCTCATGCACAGACTTACAGACTCACTCACATACACACAGACTTATAGACTCACTCTCATACACACAGACTTACAGACTCACTCACACAGACACACAGACACACACACACACTTACAGACTCACTCACACACACAGACTTATAGACTCACTCACACTCATACACACACATACAGACTCACTTTCATACACAGCATTACAGACTTACTCACACTCATACACTTACAGATTCACTCACACTCATACACTCACTCTTATACACACACATACAGACTCACACTCATACACACAGACTTGCAGACTCACTCATACACACAGACTTACATATTAATCCATATATACACTCACTCTTACAGATTTATTTATACACACAGACTTTCACTCACTTTCATGCACAGACTTACAGACTCACTCACTTACTCTCATACACAAATACTTACAGATTTACTCACTTACTCTCATACACACAGACTTACAGACTCACTCGCTCTCATACACAAATACTTACAGACTCACTCACTCTCATACACAGACTTACTCATTTACTCTAATACACAGACTTACTCTCATACACAGACTTGCTTTCATTCAGACTCACTCACACACACAGACATGCACACGGAAATTCCTGTTTAAAATGATTTATTACCTCTGGCAGTTTACATCTATATCTGAACACAGTACTTCCCTGGAGTGATTTCAAATGGTTGCTTAAGTGTTACAACACAATCAAAAGTCAGTTCTGAGAAAAAAAAATAAAGCAACCCTGACCAGTTAGCTTAGGGATGAGTGAATGAAACAGCAGGTTTAATCATAAAAAGAAAGGAAAAAAAAATAAAAATCAGTGTGCCGTGCTCTTGTGCATTTTGTCCTATCAAACAAAAACCTCTTCTCGCTGTGACGTCATAACACCAGCAATATTATCCTTTATTTATGGAACCCTTTTCCAACTAAACTGTAAGAGAAAGAAGTGCAGAATGGTAAGAATGAAATCACAACCACAGCTTGATTGTAACGAGTAGCACAGAGGTGCCTGACATTTTTCCCAAGTGTGTACAGTCATCTGAAAACTCCACGCTCAGTTATTATGTGGTGACTTTACATGGTTCTTAACTGGCTGGAAACCTGACAATGTTAAATTACAAAATCATTAAAATAATCAGGAGACTAACAATCCTAGATTGTTATAAATAACCCTGCATTATATTACCATATACAGCCTATTTACATGTACATCCAGTTATTCCCAGTATCAAATTGTCATTTGTTTAGACAGTCCTATACAAAACAATGATTAAAAAGTTGTTTAAAAAGGCTAAACGTCAAATAAAAGTGTTGTGGCTATTATTTAAAAAAAAAAAAAAACAACAACTGGCTTTTACAGTGGTATCCTACATCTCCCATGATGCACCATTGCAGAAACATTTTTTGTTCTTAAACCAGAATCTAGAGGCCCTGAAGATTCAAACTTGCACGTCCATATTTGATCAAACGTGATTTTTTTTTTTGTTGTTTTGGTTTTTTTAATCTGTTCCGACACTTTTCACACATACAGCGTTTATAACATCATTAGAACTTCACAATGGATGTGGCTGGACGTTAAACGGAGCTTTGCTGGAAGTCACAGAATCGGGCTAAATCCTGGTATTTTTAATGTCTCATTTAATCCCTTGACCTACAATATGATTCATTAGCACACAAACACACACACACCATACACACACACACACACACACATATCCAATGTGAGGCAGAATTCAACTTGATCCGTGTAACAGAAGATTTCTGATCGCGCTTTCTGACAGTCCTGCTGTTTCTGGTCACTAGTGCACAACCTCAGACACCTGTTTCCTGATTCTTGTGTTGAGGAAGGACTCTGAGGAAGACAGTTGGAAGACACGCTTCTTTACTAGGCTGCTTATTATGCATCCTTTGTCCCATAATTATTTTAATGCTTGAAAAGGTGTCTTCTGAGCTCAAGCATGGTTCCTCAGTTTACTATTGCAGGCCAGAAATATATCTAGTTCTAATAAACTATTTGATCCACATAAGTCAAAGAATCATGGCTTCCTGAAACGCCTCAATCCATCTGAAATGAAAAACAAACAGATATGAGAAACAGATGCTTCTGTGCTCTAAGTGATTTTTTAAAATTTATGAATATTAGATCTATGTTTGAGAAGTGACATTCTGCAATACCACTGGTCAAACAGATCAGTATATAAGATATCATGCAGGAACGAACGTCTGAACTGAACACTGCGAGAAAGGAAGCAGCAACACGAGCAAACGAGGAAGAAGTGGAGGAATTGTGTTCCTGAATACGAACTGATAGGTGAAAAGGTGCTTTATTTGCTTTATGACTAAAACTGAGATCTCACTGCACTTTTCATCGTAAATCGGCAAAAATGGTTCATTGCTGGAATTATTGGCAATCGGCAGAAATCCATACCGATGTTTTTTTTCGGCTTCCGGTCCGTTGTCATTACAAGAGCGACCTCTTTAGGCGCATCACTAATGCCATGTGCTGTTTGTTTTTACATGTGAAACTGCGTGCTGCACGGAGAGCGCTACATTATATTTATTATTAATTATTTATTTTATATGAATAAAATTTATATATTTAATTTCTTTAGCACATTTTCATTATTCATGATTTTTATTTTTTATTTGTGTAATAAACTTCAGTACTATTTTACATAAAGTGTTGTGTTATGTTTGTTTGTTTTTTTATCAGTAGATTAATCGGTTATCGGCAAGTACAATCCGACCCAGCTATTGGTATTGGTAAAATTCGGTCAACCTCTACTACTACTATTCAATTGTCCTCCATTCCAGACCTGGAGACGAAGGATCTGTTACATTATTTTCTTTAAAAAATCCCTTGGCTTGTTGTCTATTGGCTCAAAATAAAGAAATTGTCAAGTGATAGTTCTGACAAAAAAAAAAATACATTGATAAGATTACATTTTGTTTGTAAATTGTTTCTTTTTTGTTATCGATTGTTAAGTGCGTGTACCTTTGAGCTGTAGGAATATCCTCTGCTCTGAAGATATAATACAGTATGTTCTTGTGATAGAGTTTAAACTGCAGCTTCTCTGCTGGTCCAGACTTTTCTTCCCTCAGGAAAAAGCCCAGCAGCGGCTGGCTCTCCAGTGCTGCAACATCCTGGGTACACACACACACACACAGCACACCTGACAAATCCGTCTCCATGATCGACACCCCTCAAATCCGAAACAAAATCAGACAAACAGAAAATGATGCACAAACATAACGTGATTATACCTCACTAGCAGCGTAAGTGTAAAGGACTTTGTTCTTGATAACGAACCACAGCCGCTTCCACGGCTTCTTGTAGCCTTTAGCTCTCTGTAGATAGCCACTCATAGAGGAATTCTCAGTGTTTGCAGAAACCTGCCAGAAAAACGACAGGGTCATGGTTTGCCCAGATGAAAATTTTCTTTCACAAGTACAGTGGGGGAAATAATTTTTTGATCCCCTGCTGATTTTGTGAGTTTACCCCCTTACAAAGAATTGAACACTTTAGAATTTTTATGGTAGGTTTATTTTAACAGAGAGAGATTCTAAAAAAATTTTTTTTTTAAAGAAAGGTTATAAATTTGTGTATTTGATCGACTGAAATAAGTTACATTTATTTGATCCCGTACCAACCAGCAAAAAATTCTGACTCCCACACACCAAAATAATCCTGTCCCTATGAGAAAGTACTCCTAATATCAACTCGTGACGTGTATAAAAGACACCTGTTACAGAATCACCCTCTTCCATTCCATTCTCGGTCAAGTTAAACATGCTCCTGAGGTTCCAATGACCACTGTTCCTGCCTCTCCTCTCCTCGGATCTGCCCGCTATGTCCCGGCCTGCCTCTGGATGGTGTTCTCTTCGATTGGAGGCCACTCTATGCAGCTGGGGATGGTTTCTCATCAAAGCCCTGGGAATCCATGAAATTACGGAGTAAGAACAGGAGCTTTGAGGATGGATTTGGATTGTCAACAGTCTGCTACACTGACTCAGGACTATAGTTTGCATCTGATCACCATCACTGCACACGTCAACATCGTTTAGTTGTAATAAATGGACATTCGGTGCAACCCAGATGAGGATGGGTTCCCTCTTGAGTCTGGTTCCTCTCAGGGTTTTATCCTTATGCCATCTTGGGGAGTTTTTCCTTGCCACAGTCACTACCGGCTCCCTCATCAGGGAACAACTTCTACTCATTAAGAACATCTTATTCATTCTTTATCACTGCATTATCTGTATAAAGCTGCTTTGAGACAATATTCATTGTTAAAAGCACTAAACAAAAGAATTTTTTTTTTATTGAATTAAATTACCTCTCCACCACCATGGGCAAGACCAATGAGCTGTCAAAGGATGTCAGGGACAAGATTGTAGACCTGCACAAGGCTGTAATGGTCTACCAGACCATCAGATTGTCGCCTTGGGCATATGTTTTGGGTCATTGTCATGCTGGAAGACCCGTCCACGACCCATCGTCACTGTTCAAAGTTTCTCATTCAAGATTCTACAGTGCATGGCCCCGTTCATGTGGAGAAGTCTTCCTGTACCCTTAGCAGAGAAAAAGCTGAATGTTTCCTCCTCCATGTCTGACAGTGGGGATGGTGTTCTTGGGGTCATATTCAGCATTTCTCTGCCTCCAAACACGTTGAGTTCAAAAGAGCTCAATTTTGTTCTCATCTGACCACATCACATTCTCCCAAACCTTCTTTAAATCATTCAGGTCTTCATTGGCAAACTTCTGACAGGCCTGTTCATGTGCATTCTTGAGCAGAAGGACCTTGGTGTGTTACCAATGGTTTTCTTGGTGACTGTGGTCCCAGCTCTCTTGAGATAATTAAGTTCCCCCCGTGTAATTCTGGGCCGATCCTTCACCTTTCTCAGAATCATCCTCACCCCATGAGGTGAGATTTTGCATGGAGCTCCAGAGCGAGGGCAATTGACTTATCTTGTATTTCTTCCATTCTCAAATTATCGTGCTAACAGTGGTCTCTTTCTCACCAAGTTTCTTGCTAATGGTCTTGTTGCCCATTTTAGACTTGTGCAGGTCTACAATCCTGTCCCTGAAATCCCTTGACAGCTCTTTGGTCCTGCCCATGGTGGTGGAGAGGCTTGAATGGAAGAGGTTGATTCTGACTTTTATACACGTCACAAGTTGATAATAGGAGTACTTTCTTAAAAGGACATGACTACTGTAATTTCCAGACTATTAAGCGCACCCACTGAATTTGGCAAAGATTTTTATTTTGAACATAAATAAGCCGCACCTGTCTATAAGCCGCAGGTCTACACTGAAACTAATGAACTTTACACAGGCTTTAACGAAAGACAGTGTCTGTTACACGGTGTAACGGGTGAAATATGTTGTGGCTCCTTTAAGAGCAGAGCGTTTTTTTTGGGAATAGCCTGCCGCTGCATTTTTCCGCTATTACTGCATGTGTGCAAGACCGAGGAATATGTCCTTATTATTTTCTGATGCTTATTTCTAAGTTTCTTTGACTAACCCGTAACGCTGTTGCCAAGAAAAATTAAAAAGCACAAGTTTTGGAAACCTGTCTGTGCTTATATGATTTCTGTTGCAACTGGATTTAGCGAGCTCTCCCATGACCCCGACTCAACGCGTTACAACGGCTTGTATCTAAACAGTAGCCTACCAAGAAACTCATTGTTCACTGTCTTCCTCCTTCCTTTCACAACAATTTCTCTCTAGAGTTTTTCTTTTGGCATCGTTGTGCGTTTAAAAATCACCACCGGTGGAAGTTTTTTCTCCCGAAGCCCTGCAGCTCAGAACACAGGTGAGGTGCGTTTTTTTGTTTCCGTTCGGAAATTTCATTGGTCTAATGTTATGTCGCTCAGTTTTTTGGCTTGAAGTTTGTGAAACCGGAAACAACCCAGGAAAAATCCATAAATTAGCCGCTTCGTTGTTTAAACCGCGGGGTTCAAAACGTGGGAAAAAAGTAGCGGCTTATAGTCCGAAAAATACGGTAATTTGGGTGTGTGGGAGTCCGAATTCTTGCTGATTGTTACGGGATCAAATACTTATTTCACTCAATCAATTACAAATTAATTTATAACCTTTCTTAATGTGTATTTTTTTTTATATATTTTTTTTAGATTCTGTTTCTCTCTTAAAATAAACCTACCATACAATTCTAGACTGTTCAATTCTTGTAAGAGGTGTAAACTCACAAAATCAGCAGGGGATCAAATAATTATTTCCCCCACTGTATCAGCATCAGTATCAGTATCAGATTCTGTATTGGAAATCACTGCATTGGCTCATGAACACGTCCAGAAAACACTGACTGTGAAGACTGCCGAGTCACTCAAAAATGCAGGTTAAAGCTCTATGGTGTATTGGCTTCTCTGGGCCAAAGCTAATTTTAAATGGACTGAGGCAATGTGGAAAACTCTTATGTGTTTAGACGAATTAAAATGTAAAATTATTTTTGGAAACCATAGACGCCACGTCCTCCAGACTAAAGAGGAGCGTGACCATCTGGCTTGTTATCAGCTCTTATAACAGCATGGCCTTGTAGTAGAAGAGTCGGGGTGTTAAACTGGCCTGCCTGCAGTCAAGACCTTTCACTAATTGAAAATATTTGGTGCATCATGGAAAAAACACAACAAAGAACACCCAGATTTGTTAAGCAGCTACAATCCTGTATTAGACACATAACTCCGTTGCTCTTCCATAACCTCAGCAACTGGTCTCCTAAGTTCCCAGTTGTATACAGACAGAAGAAGTGATGCGACACAGTGGTTAACATTGCCCTGTCCAAACTTTTTCGAGCCCTGTTGCAGCCATAAAATACAAAATTTAATTTTTTTTTTCTTAAAATGGTATATATTCTCAGATTAAACATCTGATATGTTTTGTTTTATTGTGAATAGAATATGTATGGAATATGGAATTATGAGATTTGCAAATCATTGCATTCTGTTTCTATTTACATTTTGCACAGTGTCCCAACTTCTTTTGGAATTGGGTTTGAAATAGATTTAATGTAATGAATTACTCTTAAATCTTACCTCTTTCAACGCAGAGGGAATCTTCTTATGTTTTCTAGAGAAAGCAAACGTTGAGCTGCGGCCAATGGGTGAAACGGCCACCTCGGACTGCTCACCTGAGAGAGTTAACCACACAACAGTCATTCGGATGAGACATAACTCACACTTTCAGCGACACAATCTTTAAACTCAGAAGAGAAAGCTGAAACCTTTGTCCTTCTGCTGTAGTTTGATGTAACACTGATCACATACTCGTGCCAGCTGGTTCTTCAGGTACTCCAGATAATATTTGTTTGACGAACATGCCTGGCACACGACCTGCAAAAAAACCCACCAAACAAACACAAAAACAGATGTACTTCCTTTTCATTAGGAATTTCAAACCTAGATTATTAATTACGTCTGCATGTTGTGTGTTTCAGACTCAGGCGGACTTCTGACCTTGCCACAGGCCCGGCAGTGGTGGCGTCTCCAGGTGAGAGTGAACTCGCAGGTACAGATCATACACATGGTGGTGCGGAGGTCTGGGATCCAGATTGGAGCTTTAGAACCCAGTGGAGAACCATCAGAGGGAGCTTCTTCCGACTGTATGCAATATAAAAACACACAAATATATTAATAATAGAAAATATGTCAGCTATATCTCAGTTTGAGTGGAATATACTGCCACCCCCTTTTAGATTCAAGCTTCAAGTGTTTTGATTAAAATGGCCAGTATGCAACTTTAAAAATCTTTCCCTCTGTGCCAAAATACATTTGCATTAAAAACAAAAAGAAACAGGCTTTTACTTTACCTATATTAAATACAGCACAATAAAATTATATCTTCACATATCCTAGCTGGTTAGGAAGCTGGGGGCAAAGCACAAAGTGAGCCGTTATAAAGTGCCCCTAGAGAAGAGAGGGTTAAAAGTTTTGTTTAAGGGCAGTTTGGTGATGTTGGAGTTGAAACAGCATGAAGTTCTGAACAGTAACCTTAACTATTGAGCTACCACTTTCAAAAACATCAATGGCATGCAGGGGTGCAACTGCATATTTGCTGCATATTTGCCCCTACAAAAGATGGGTAAATTCAATAATTCTGAAAGTTATATACACTGAACAAAATTATAAACGCAACACTTTTGTTTTTGCCCCCATTTTTCATGAGCTGAACTTGAGGATCTCAAAAATTTTTTTATGAATACAAAAGGTGTGTTTTCAGTATCTGGTGTGACCACCATTTGCCTCAAGCAGTGCAACACATCTCCTTCACATAGAGTTAATCAGGTTGTTGATTGTGGCCTGTCTAATGTTGTCCACTCCTCTTTAATGGCTGTTGCTGGATTTTGGCAGGAACTGGAACACGCTGTCGTATACGCCATATACGTATACGTATGGGTGACATGTCCGGTGAGTATGCTGGCTGGGATGTTTTCAGCCTCCAGGAATTGTGTACAGATCCTTGCAACATGGGGCCGTGCATTATCATGCTGCAACATGAGGTGATGGTCGTGGATGAATGGCACAACAGTGGGCCTCAAGATCTCGTCACGGTATCTCTGTGCATTCAAAATGCCATAAATAAAATGTACCTGTGTTTGTTGTCCATAACATACGCCTGCTCATACCATAACCCTACCGCCACCATGAGCCACTCGATCCACAACATTGACATCAGCAAACCGCTCACCCACTCGACGCCCTGTACAGTGAAAACTGGGATTCATCCGTGAAGAGAACACCACTCCAAAGTGCCAGACGGCAACGAATGTGAGCTTTTGCCCACTCAAGTCGATTACGACAATTAACTGCAGTCAGGTCGAGACCCCGATAAGGACGACGAGCATGCAGATGAGCTTCCCTGAGACGGTTTCTGACAGTTTGAGCAGGAAGTCTTTGCTTGTGCAAACCGATTGTTGCAGCAGCTGTCCAGATGGCTGGTCTCAGACAATCTTGGAGGTGAAAATGCTGGATGTGGAGGTAGGTCCTGATCTAGTGTGGACATTCCTGCAGTCAGCATGCCAATTGAACGCTCCCTCAAAACTTGCGACATCTGTGGCATTGTTCTGTGTGATAAAACTGCATATTCTAGAGTGGCCTTTTATTGTAGCCAGCCTAAGGCACACCTGTGCAATGTGCTGTCTAATCAGCATCTTGATACGGCACACCTGTGAGGTGGATGGATTATCTCGGCAAAGAAAAAGTGCTCACTAACAGATTTTACAGGTCTTTTGTGTACATAGAAAATGTCTTAGACCTTTGAGTTCAGCTCATGAAAAATGGGGGCAAAAACAAGTGTTGCATTTATAATTTTGTTCAGTGTGTGTGTGTGTGTGTGTGTGTGTGTGTGTGTGTGTGTGTATATATATATATATATATAAATAAAACCTAAAACATATTTTCATGAAGCAGGTTGAATTTCCTTGTCAACCGCATTCATATTCAATCCAGTATTAGGAAATTGTATTATTGTGTGTGTGTGTGTGTGTGTGTGTGTGTGCGTGTGTGTGTGTGTCCCCTCCATTACTGGACTGCAGGTCGAGGATCGAAGGAAGAACGTTTCATGTATTACACTGCAAATGTAAGTGTGAAGCATTACTGGGAGATTGGCCACTGTCGTTTCATTCCACTATGTTAACGGCCCCCAACCTTTTTGCACAACGGACCGGTTTAATGTCTGACATTATTTTTCATGGACTGGCCTTTAAGGTGTGGTGGATAAATACAACAAAATAAAATTATTAGACCGGCTTAAAAACTGGTATTTTTTTTACATATAATAATAAACGTGAATCCACTGTAGTGTTGTTTGTTTATTTGCTAGCTTGAGGGTTTCAATTTAGCGTTAATGAATTATGAGTTAGCGGCCGGAGCAGCCCCTTTAAGAAGGTAGCAGATGTTGGTAAGACATGTGACCAAGGCAAGTATCTTGACATGCATCAAGAGTGAGTCATATACAGATGTGGCGGAAAAAAGCCGGTAATTTTCCAGAATAAAACATCGTTCAGAATCAGTTAATAAATAAAACGGAAATAATGTAAGTTATGTATTCTTTCTGTGCGGTCCGGTACCAATTGTCCTATGGACTGGTGCCGGTCCACGGCCCGGGGGTTGGGGACCACTGCTCTATGTCTAGATGTGTAGAAGTAATGTATAAAGTGTGGACAAAATGCTACTTTGCCATGTTTCCACACGGACTGTTTTATTTGCCGGATGTGTACAGTGGCGAATTTTAGGTGCTTGATTTGAGACTTGGCGGATCAGTAAAACAAATATTTAGTGATGAAAAAAGATTTTTGGGTGAAGTTAATTTATTTATTTTTTATATCTAAGTGAAGAAAAGACGTCGTGAATACATGTGTGTTGTGTTAAAGGTTTTAATTTTGCCTCTTCTATATATTTATTTCTATTTTTAATAAAAAATGGTCAAACAGAACTGTGTGCTCCATTAATTGCGCGTTAATAAAATTAGTGAGGTTTAAATTAATAATTATAATTATTTTGAATTATAACAGCCCTGATATATACAATGCATCCGGAAAGTATTCACAGCGCTTCACTTTTTCCACATTTTGTTATGGTACAGATTCGTTACAAAATGGATTAACTTAATTATTCTCCTCAAAATTCTACAAAAAAATACCCCAAAATGACAATAGGAAAGTGGGTTTAAAATCTCTGCAAATCTATAAAATAAATAAATAAAAATCCCATGTAGATAAGTAATCACAGCTTTTGCTCAATACTTTGTTGAAGCTCCTTTCGTACCAATTACAGTCTCAAGTCTTTTTCATTATAATGCTACAAGCTTGATATACCTATTTTTGGGCAGTTGCTGGGCCACTCAAGGTCATTCGAAGAGTCGTCTCGCAGCCATTATTTTGTTATCATGGCTGTGTGCTTAGGGTTGTTGTTCTGTTGGAAGATGAACCGTGGCCCTAGTTTGATCCGTCTGACCACTCTACCATACAGGCCTGATTGGTGGAGTGCTGCAGAGAAGGTTGTTGTTCTGGAAAGTTCCTTCGGGTTCTTGGTCACCTCCCTGACTAAGGCCCTTCTCTAAGTGTGGGACCTCATACAGACAGTTGTGTGCCTTTACAAATCATGTCCAATCAACTAAATTTACCACAGGTGGACTTCAATCAAGTTGTAGAAACATCTCAAGGATGATCAGTGGAAACAGAATGCACCTGAGCTCAATTTTGAGTGTTACGGCAAAGGCTGGGAATATTTATGTACATGTGATTTTTTTTTCATTTTTGATTTGTAATAAATTTACAAAGATTTCAAACAAACTTTTCATGTTGTCATGATGGGGTATTGTTTATAGAATTATGAGAAAAATAATTAATTAAATCTATTTTGAGCCGTTGTGTGTGTGTGTGTGTGTGTGTGTGTGTGTGTGTGTGTGTGTGTGTATATATATATACACACACACACACACACACACACACACACACACACACACACACACACACACACACACAAAACGGCTCATCTTCCAAAAGAACAACGACCCTAAGCGCACAGCCATGATAACAAAGGAATGGCTGCGAGACGACTCTTTGAATGACCTTGGGTGGCCCAGCAAAAGTTCAGACTTGAACTAGATTGAACATCTCTGGCAAGATCTGAAAATTGATGTGCACCGACGCTCCCCATCCAATCTGATGGAGCTTGTTAGGTTCTGCAAAGAAGAATAGGAGAAACTAGCCAAAAATAGGTGTATCAATCTTGTAGCATCATAATAAAAAATACTTGGTGTAATAGGCTGGTGTAAAAGGAGCTTCAAGAAAGTATTGAGCAAAGGCTGTGAATACTTATGTATATGAGATTATTATTATTATTATTTTTTTTTTTTTATTAATTTGCAAAGATTTGCTATTTGCTAAAAAAAAAAAGAAAAAAAAGAAATACACACACCCACCAAAAATATTTAGTCAAACATTTCAGTAAACTGGTATCCAGTTGGGCTACATTTCTTTCTTCTTTCTTCCTGTACCTGGAAGTGTTTATCTGTTGTCTCTGTTTCTCGGGGGGCGGGGGTAGAAAGTATATACAACACCTGTACCATACGACCCCCCCCCCCCCAATCCCAACACACACGCGCACACACACACACACACACACACACACACACACACACACACACACACACACACACACACACACACACACACACACACACACACACACACACACACACACACACCTCTTGGCTCCGGCTGGATATGAATGAGATCTTCTTCCTTGTGTAGTCGTCTATTGCTGTAGCGATGGCTTCTAGCCACTCGTCCCTCTCTGTGGCTGAGCTGTACATGCATATCAATGTCATTAAACTAGCTCAGGCATGTATTTAATATCATTCCATTATGTATGCACATTTGTGTGTGTGTGTGGTTGTGTGTTTTACCTGGCAGACAGGATGAAAGAACGTTCCACACTCTCAATGTTCAGCTCATTCTGATAAGCCTCCTGACTGGGCTTGCTTACCTGCAGGATATGTAGTCATTAATTATCCTGTGTATGTGTAGGTGTGTCTGTGTGTGTGTGTGTGTGTGTGTGTGTGTGTGTGTGTGTGTGTGTGTAGGAGGATCGGTGTGCTTGAGCAAAATGCAGGATAGCTGACCTTCATACCAGCCAGAGACAGCATGCTGTTTACTTTATACTGGCCAGATTGTACAGGAGTGGTGTAGAGCAGGATGTCATTAAACTGCACAGGAAGAGAGAGAGAGAGAAAGAAAGAAAGAAATGATTATGGAAAGTTATTTACTTTATTTATCAGCTTCTTAATCAAATTACATTATGTTTGTTATGACCACTATTTAAGCTGCAAATGATAAAATTGAACCAGTGAAAAAGTATAGATTTTTGAAAAGTGGTACCATTCCTCATTCCGCAACTGTACAAAGAAACAGAGTGAATTACGGGGTGGTATCAAAACGTTTCGAGACTAGCGGTCGCTTTCGCTCATGACTTCTCCCTTCCTTGTTGTTGTATGTAGCACCAGGGTTCAGGAGGAACGTTGTTTCATTTTACTGTGTGCTGCGTCAGCTATATGTGGTTGAAATGACAATAAAAGCTTCTTGACTTGAACTTGGCAGCAACATGGTGCATGTTTAAATCACACGTGATGATCGTATGAAACACAGACGATAGCAACAATCTTGCGGATTGTTCTCCGATGATCATCATGTGCAAGTTGCGAATAGTTTCGACATTTTCAGGGGTTGAGCTCATTAAAAGTCTTCCTGATCTCTCGTCGTCTTCCAGTGATGTTCTTTTGCTCTTAAAGCATACGTGCCACTCAAAACACATCAATCGCCTCATTGCAGCATCGTAAACTTGCCGAATGATTTCGAACAGCTCTGTGGCAGATATGTCCAGTTTCGGGTAGAATTTCACGTTTGCTTTTTTGTTCTAACTTGCTGTCCATGATGGCATCGCAGATGAGATAACGCACATGGTCAGAGTAGCACCATTTGCACAGCTCACGATGTACAGGCTGACCTTCTTTATACACTGGTTTATAAAGGTTAGTGCACCCTGTGACTGTGCGTGTAGCCTTGTGCTGCCATCAGTTGGCGTGTTACAAAACTAGTCTAGAAATCCAGCTTTCATTCTTGGTCACGAATCTTTTAGCCACTCAGGATTAATAAAAAAATTATCAAAACACCTCATTAAAAAGGTGACACCTTTCCTCGAGAATAAAATAAATTTATAAATTGGGGCATGATGTTAGAAGAAAGTAATTAATGGACGGATGCAGCCTGTGAGGTTAAAAAACACTCAATTTCTTGTTATTTTTATGTTTATAGTAATAAAATGTTATGAAATTGTGTTTCTGGGTAAATTAAGCATGTGAATGGCTAATGAATTGATTTTTAATAACCCTTCTTTTTGTATTTATAAATAATATCAGAAATTAAAAAAAAAATACTAAAAGCAAAGTCTTTTTCTCACCAGGAAGAACATTCTGGGCTGCATAACTTTCCGGGAAAGTTTCATCAGTGTGCCTTCCTTGAGAAACACCTGCATGAGCAACACAAAAGAAAATCTACTATAATTAAACTAATTTATTTACAAGAATCATTGCAGAGAGAAAGAAAGAGAGAAAGAGAAAGAGAGACAGAGGATTATAAGGAATGTCATCAGACAGTTTAATACGAACCCTTCCAGGTTGCACAATTTCATGATGCCCGTTCAAACTGCACTGAACCTGCATCAACTTCTGGAAGTTGTCCTGGAAAAAAAACACATAAATAAACAGTGAAAACTGTGAAGCTGCTGAATCCTGGAGAACAAAAAAAAATAATAATAAACATAAAGCCAGATGAGATTATTAAGCTTTCAAAACACTGGCAGATTTCTTAATTCCGTAATTGTTTCAATGACGAAACACTTCATTTCGTGTTACATGTAGTAATATTGAAAAAACACTGGCAATGAGATTAAAGGAGCTTCAGAGGTTGTCAAATTTCCCTCCAACACCCAATACATTTAAATCAAGAATAACAAGGCTGATTAAATCTTTTCTGGAGGAAAAAAATCTTCTTTAATCTATTTTTAACATGTTGGCATCACTTATGAAACAGTAAATGCAGACTATTTCTATTATGTATATATGAAAAAGATTTTTTACATCACATGTAACTTCAAAACCGCAGTAATAGTTATACATCTATACAGACAAAAGCATTAGGACACCTGACTTGGTTCTTTCCCGAACTGTTACCATAAATTTGGAAGTACAGAATTGTATAAATGTCTTTGGGTACAGTAGTATTACATTTTCCCTTCACTTGAACTAGGAGACCTGTTCCAGCATGACACTATGCACAAATTAAGCTCCATGTAGAGATGATTTGGGTTGAAGTGGAAGATCTACTGCTATAGAGCCCTGAATCTTAACCCAATTGAACATCTTTGGGATTAATTGGAACACTGCACCCCAGGCCTCCTCACCTCACCTACATCATTACCTGACTTTATTATCATCCTTGTTGCTAAATTTTCACAAATCTCCACAAGCACACTCCAAAATCCAGTGTCCAAAGTCTATTATTATAACAGGAAATGGGGACTAAATGTGGAATGGGATGTTCAAAAAGCACACAGTCAGGTGTCCACAAACTTTTGTCCATATGGTTGTGTTTATACTTTAGATGCAACGAGAGCATGAAGTTCACAGTTGATTAAACATTGCTTGAGCGAATCTGTGTTTGTGTGTTACCCCTTGTTTCATGATGTCATTGGCGTGATTTGCAACTTCCTTCACCACCCCAAGAGCGGCTGAGTAAACACAGAAATATATATTTATATATATAATTTTTTTTTTATTTAACACCAGAATGACTTGTAATGCAGGAAATTTCTTTAGAAATCTATGAAGTGAAAATCTACGAAAAAAACTAACGAAAAATAATATGTCTGGAGCGACATTCTAACCGGATTGGAATTTATGAATGTGATTAGTCGGATAGAGTGGATTAATTGTTGAATTTAAATATGGATATTTTGGTGAGCGTGATCTAATTAGTTTAAGTCTCTATAGCTTCAGCTTGTACAAGAGAAATGTACAATGGTACATAAAATAAGAAATAATATAAATTTTTCTGTCATGAAACACACATTTAGCATTCAAGGAAAGAGTTCCAGTTTTTTTCTTAGCTGCTATACCATGAGTAAGACCTTGTCTTGAATGGTGCATAGCATTAAAAATGATAAAAAAATGTCAACAACTCAACTCTCCACTTCACCTCAAGATTGCTTTCGATGTCAATTCAGTTCAATTTGATTTCTATAGTGCTTTAAATAGTGGACATTGTCCCAAAGCAACTTTATAAAAATAAAGACACTACAAACATACATTTAAAATGTATAAATTGGACTGTAAATCACCCAACTATAGACTATAAATTAATCCCTAATGAGTAAGTCAGTGGCAACAGTTACAAGATAAATTCCCTAAGGTGGTATGAGAAAGAAACCTCGAGATGAACCAGACAAAAAAAAAAAAACATCCTCATATGTTTTTCTCTAACAGCATGCCCTTTTCCATATTTAACCTACACATTTCACTGGAATCGTAAAAGCGATTCCAGTAATTTCATCTACATACATATACATATATTTACTGTATATATATATATATATATATATATCAGTTGTGTATGGTGTCATTACTTTGAGTGTCCTTGTAATCCGATGAGTCTTCGGGAAGATTTTTCAAATAATCTGAAAAGCAGAAAAACAATTGTGTGCACACCGGGACTTTTATCATGTTGTAAACCTTTAAGTAAGTTATATGCAGTCATAAGAAAAAGAAACTACACCCCCTCTGTCAAGTGTATGTTTTTCAATTTCATGGCCTAAATAACAATTGTGTGGTCCTCAACATCTATAAATAACCCAAAAACCTCAGGTGACAAAGAAACCCTATAATTTAGTAAGAATAAGCAATTAGCAAAGCACTGGCTGATTCTTCGTTTACAATACTGTTTTTACTTTATTAATGTCTGATGGCATTAGTCTATGCACAGCTCAAAATCCCTCCACAGCATCTCAGTTTGGATATGAATTAAGGTCTGGACTTCTACTTGGTCGTTCCAATAACATGATTTTCTTTCTCTTTAGCCATTCAGAAGTCCATTTGCTGCTGGTGGCTGGGGTTAATACACGACCCAGTTTCACTCCAGATTCAACTGCTGACAGATGGCATTTGCCATGACAGATTTGTCGCAAGAATATTTTGGTATGGAGTGAAGTTCATCGTTGTCTTAATGAAGGCATGATCCTGTGGCTGCAGAACAATCTCATATCATCACACGCTTACCATTGTGCTTCAAGAGCTTGTATAAGGTTCAATTCAATTCAATTTATTTTTAATTGTATAGCGCGTTTAACAATGAACATTGTCTCAAAGCAGCTTTACACAGATAATGTGGTGATAAAAAATTTATATGTTCTTTATATGTGTAAGTTTGTCCTTGATCAGCAAACCGGTGGCGACTGTGGCAAGAAAAAACTCCCCGAAATGGCATAATTAAAAAACCTTGAGAGAAACCAGACTCAAGAGGGAACCCATCCTCATCTGGGTTGCACCGAATGTCCATTTATAGCAGATATACGAGGCTGCAGGGTACAGTGATGGTGATCAGAAGCAAACTGTAGTCCTGAGTCAATGTAGCAGACTGCTGACATTAACTACAATCCAAATCCATCCTTAAAGCTCCCGTTCTCACTCCGGAAAGGTGTGTGTGGTGATGCACTGTTTTGGGTTTTCGCACTGTGCATGATGACCAAGCGTCTCCACCTTAGTTTCATTAGTGCAAAGGATATTGTTCCAGAACTTTAGTGGTTTGCTGCACAATCTTAAATATGCTCCACATTTTTTTTTTGTAGAGAAGGGATTTTTTCCTAGATACCCATTAAATAATACTATACCGTAATTTCCGGACTATAAGCGCACCCATATATAAGCCGCACCCACTGAATTTCACAAAGATTTTTATTTCAAACATAAATAAGCCGCACCTGTCTATAAGCCGCAGTACACTGAAACTAATTAACTTTACACAGGTTTTGACGAAAGACAGTGTCTGTTACACGGTGTAACGGGTGAAATATGTTGCGCTTCCTTTAGGAGCATAGCGGTATTTTGGGAATAGGCTGCCGCCGCATTTTTACTGCATGAATAGCCTGCCGCCGCATTTTTACTGCATGTGTGGAGGCCGAGGAATATTTCCTTATTATTTTCTGATGCTCAGTTCTAAGTTTCTTTGACTAACCCTTAACGCTGTTGCAAAGAATATTAAAAAAGCACGAGTTTTGGAAACCTGTCTGTGCTTATATGATTTCTGTTGCTGGAGTTAGCGAGCTCTCCCTTCACCCAGACTCAACGCGTTACAACAGCTTGTATCTAAACAGTAGCCTACCAAGAAAGTCATTGTTCACTGTCTTTCTCCTTCCTTTCACAACTATTTCTCTTGGGAGTTTGGCATCGGCGTGCGTTTGAGAAAAAAAAAAATTCTCCCGATGCCCTGCAGCTCAGAACACAGGTGAGGTGCGTTTTTTTAGTTTCCGTTCAGAAATTTCATTGGTCTGATGTTATGTCGCTCAGTTTTTTGGCTTGAAGTTTGTGAAACCAGGAAAAACCCAGGAAAAATTCATAAATAAACCGCTTCGTTGTTTAAGCCGCGGGGTTCAAAACGTGGGAAAAAAGTAGTGGCTTATAGTCCGAAAAATATGGTACTTGTTCTGATTGTCTAATTGGAAAGTGGTAGCTTAGCGGTTAAGGCTCTGGGTTACTAGAGCTAAAAGCCTCAGCACCGCCAAGCTGCCACTGTATGGCCCTTGAGCAAGGCCCTTAATGCTCTATGCGCCAATGGCCCAGTATCATGGCCGACACTGCGCTCTGACCAAGTATACTAAAAAGCTGAGGACAGAATTTCACTATGCTGCAATGTACATGACATATAAAAGCCTGCTTCTTTCTTTTCTTTTTTATTGACTTTAACATCACCTGTACATGACCTAAAGATAAAAAAAAAGAACATTTAATGGTCTGTACATGGATTGAATCATCACTAATTTCTATGATGATTGACAACTGCAATAAAAGGGTCTCCATTAGTTAAAAGTCTTTCTCACTGTAGAATAGTGGAGTTTATATTGTCTGGAGATGACCTTATAACCCCTTGCAGATTGATGGGCAACAACATTTATTTTTCATGGCTGAAGTCTTTCCTTCTTGGCATGATGTAGAGACACAGCCTCTTTTAAAGACTTTGAAAATAGGATTTTTTTTCCCCCACCTGGTTTCTGAGTATTGGCTTACAAACAAACAAAAAAATTATTTTTTTTTTGCCAACTAAGGTTATTTGTTGAATTAGTATTTAGGTCCTGAACAATATAAAAAAGTTAAATAAAGTAACTACATGTAATATAATTAAGAACAAGTGAACAGTGTTTGAGAGGTAATCTGCTTGATGGTTTAATGTAAGAGCAGTAACATGTCGTGTACCTGTCAGCAGGAGCCGGTACTGTGGAATCCTCTGCACAGGTTTTAGTAGGTAATGCTTCAAAGCCAGACTGGCACAACGAGGACTCTTCTAACACCACACAGAGAGGAGAAGAAAAAAACATGCAGCATTTAGATAAGTAGTGTTCGGGATCAGTTTTCTTGCTCCAACACGCCCGATTTTAAAACAAAAGCGTTAGCATATGAAGTTGATAACGTTGACTGAGAACCACTGCATTTAACAATCAATAATTAGTTACAGTGCATCTGGAAACTATTTACAGCGCTTCACTTTTTCCACATTTTATGCTTCGTTACCACCTTATTCCAAAATGGATTCAATTATTTAATTAATTTCCTCAAAATTTTACAAACAATACCCATCATGACAACAGAAAGAGTTCACCTGTGGATAATTCAGTTGATTGGACATGATTTGGGAAGGCACACACATGTCAATATGAGGTCCCAAACAAAACGGTGCATGTCTGAGCACAAACCAAGCCTTGAAGTCCAAGAAATTGTTTGTAGACTGCTGAGACAGGATTGTATCAAAGCACAGATCTGGGGAAGGATACAGAAATATTTCTGCAGTGGCCTCCATCATCTGTAAATGGAAGAAGTTTAAAACCACTAGGACTCTACCTAGAGCGGAGCCGCCTGTCCAAACCGAGCGATCGTGGGAGAAAAGCCTAAGTCAGGGAGGTGACCAAGAACCTGAAGGTCACTCTGAAAGCACTTCAGCGTTTCTCTGTGGAGAGAGGAGAACCTTCCAGAAGAACAACCATCCCTGCAGCACTCCACCAAACGGAGACGGAAGCCATTCCTCAGTAAGAAGCACATGACAGCCTGCCTGGAGTTTACCAAAAGGCACCTGAAGGACTCTCAGACCATAAGAAACAAACTTCTCTGGTCTAATTAGACAAAGATTGAACTCTTTGATCTGAATGCCAAGCGTTATGTCTGGAGGAAACCAGGCACTGCTCACTGCTTCACCTACAGTAAAGAATGGTGGGGGCAGCATCATGCTTTGGGGATGTTTTTGAGCAGCAGGAACTGGGAGACTAGTCTGGATCGATCGAGGAAAAGATGAATGCAGCAATGTACAGAGACATCCATGATGACAACCTGCTCCAGAGCGCTCTGGACCCCAGACTGGGGCGACGGTTCATCTTCTAACAGGACAACGACTGTTAGACAAAAAAAAAAGAAACGCAAAAAGCAAATGAGCTCTGAGTGCTTTCTGATATCTACCAGGACGTATTAGGTCCCACCTCTGTCCGAGATAAAAGAAAGTTTACAAATGTAACATTCGAGGGCCGTTAGGACCACTGAGTGACGAGAATGTAGACGCTAGAAGATATGGATCAATGTGACGTAACATGGACTATTTACAGGCTACTCATGTGAGGTCACAGTCATGAGGTCACAGTCATGAGGTGATGACTGTGCTATTAGTAATCGGCAAAGTGGTACATCACTAGTTTGATGAATTAATCTAAATTGCTATGAAAGTCAAGTTTATTATTTTTTTGTCGCGTCATAATCAACGTATAACCTCACACCCAATGTTTGATGTGATGGACTCCAGATCCACCACAACCCTGACCAGGATAAAGCAGTTACTGAAGATGAAAGAATGGACATCTGTGAAAACACGCATGTCTCCAGAATTTTATCCTATGAGGCGAAGATCAGTTAAGAAGAAAAAGGCACAGTATTTGAGCAGAAACGGACCCAAAGTACCCCCTTACCTCAAACTGACGTACGACCGTGGCGAAAGAAGGGTTCTTGCGGCACTGTTCGTCCAACAAAGCCACGTTGCGATCGAACTCTCGGATGTACGTCGAGTACATCTTCAGATACGGTCCCTTCTGCACAAAGATGTCTGCCAGTCTCTGGTGATCCGACCTGTGTGTTTAAAATCACAAAGAAAGAAAAAGAATACTGAAGCATAAGGGAAGGGGTAGCTCAGTAGTTACGGCTCTGGGTTACTGTTCGAAAGGTCCAGCAAAGCTGTTAACTCTCTGTACTCCAGGGCTGTATCATTGCTGATCCTACGCACTTTCCCCAGCTTCCTAATGTTGCAGATATGCGAAGTAAGAAATTCACCTTGCTGTAGTTTACATTTGACAAGTAGAATTGCTCTTTTGTTGTTTGATCTCTCAGGGAAATAAAAAAAAAAACTATCAACAACCACAATAAACAGGAAGGGGAATGGAAGAAACGTTTTTCAGAAGGCGTTACGGACTTATTTGTGAAAGCCCTTTATTGTTTCTCATTGATTTATCGAGTTTCCAATCAGGAAGTATAGTTAGCATATTTGCTGAACACTCTCGAACACTACTTTGTTAGACCAACTCAAATTCAGTCCATTTATAAAAAAAAAAAAGAGAACAATCAAGAAATATTAATTTAGATAGGTTTCATTTCTAAAAGAATCATCGGAATACTTTATCAGTCCCACAGGGAAATTGTTAGATTGCAGTCACTCACAGTACAATTAAAGTTTTTAAAAATAATTTATATATATATATATATATATATATATATATATATATATATATATATATATATATATATATATATATATATATATATAAAAAAACGTCATATATTAAGTCTAGAAATGCACTCGAACAGTCACAAATAGATATAACCAACCAGTGTCAATATCATATTGTGCTAGCTACATGATGCCTAGCGAGGGTTACAAAAAGATTCCTGTAGTTTTGAAGACTGGAAAATTATTATATATACTGGAATTAACAGGAACCATTAATGAGAATAAACTAGGAATTTACAATATTGCTATACATATAGTTAAATATAACAAATAGTTGGAAAAAAAAAATCTGGCAGGATTTTCTTGGTTACAATTTGGTTAAAAGGATTTAATGCAATTTCAGTAGAATTTCTACCCTATACATTCATCAAATCACATGCACACAGCACACTTACCAGTAGGCCATACCCCCTACATGCACTGTGTATTTCTACACAAACCACAGATCATTTCTTGAATCTTGCACAAAAAATGTCAAAAAACGTCCATCTCGGCGAGTATTCACGTAAATTACATAAATAGTACAATGATGTTTCAAATTTTTAGTTTGCATGCATGTCAACTTATGACAAAACGAAATGTTTATATTGTATATAATACAGTTTATATTCATTTCAAATTATTTCTGATCAATTCCAGTAAAATTCTGTAAATGTAAACAAATTGCTGGTAAATTTCCAACTTGGAATATGTCCAAAATCCCACAGATAAAGTTCCCATGGAACATTTCTGGAAATTTTCTAAAAATGTTCCGCCCCTTTGAAACCCTATGCATAGCTACTTTAAAATGTGTACTAGGAAGGTGTGTGTTTACCAGTGTGCGACTCTCTCCTCCAGCTCTCTCAGCAGGTCCTTGTTAAGCTCGTAGAGCTGAGGGAGGTAGTACAGGATCTGATTCAGCACCCGCTCCTCCACCACAGGTTTACCACTGGCGCGGTTCGCTTTGGCAACCGCATCCCGGAAGTCCTGTCGAGAAAACGGAGATGCTACAGGCAAGTGCATCGCTGTATGACAATCGACGGTCCAAGATATTTGTGCACTTTAACGTCTGTACGTACACATTCATTTCGAAAATGCTACAGCTAGCATTTGACAAACAATCGCAGTCAGGCATCAATTCAACATGTCGATAAATACCACCACCCAAATACACGATCAGAAAACGCAGAAACACCATATGCTTTGGTTTCCGGTGTTTTTCCACTGCACGTTTAAAAACAACAGCGGCCCTAGACTTCAGTTCTGAAACTGGAGCTGTAGCTCTGACAGTAAAAATAAATCTGAGATGCTTAAGACTGGATATTTTAACATTTTAAATATATAAAATCCCAAGCTGGAGATCAACAATTACAACACTCACTGCAGAACCAAACCTCCAAAGGGATGGGCAGGACCTGATCCAACTCTTCCTATAATCCTATAAGTCTGACTTTTGAACTTGAGACAGCGTACAGAACAAATTCACACACTAGGATGTCTCCACCAACTGGACATATTATTTTTATATATTTCAAACTTTATTTGGAAATGGTGTAATACTGCGTTTTTGACCTGGCCTAGATTGACTATGATGTGCGAGGCAGCATGTGTAACCAATCAGCAACAACCATGCCTTAAACCCCGCCCCAGTCTTCTGCAGGTACCAAAATCGCTTGGTTTTTGGATTAGTAGCCAATTAAAAAAAGATTTCTGGTGCCAAAAGTTTCAGTACTTTGTGCAGTGAAAAAAAGTTTTTCCAAATCAGTTCACACAGGAAAAGACCAGAGGAGTTTTGGTATGAAGATAATCTCTTGCTTACTCCCTCTCTCTCACACATACACACACATACACACACACAACCTTCTTAAAGGCAGCTGTTAGGGATCATGGCCAACTGCGTGGGCACCAGAGGGGGTGGGTGTGACCTCTTTCCTAAAAATCTCTCAGTTTCTCCCTCCTTTGTCTCGCCACGTCTTGCCTTCTGTTCCTTCCTTCTCTATTTCGGTGACTGTTTTCTTGCTACACTATACACTCTCTTTCATTCTGTGTTCTTTTAATTCATTGCTCCCCCCCCCCCCCACCCCACACACACACACACTCATTACAAGCATAAATAAAGCCACAGGTGTGTATCAGTGTTTATACTGGGCTGCGGAGTTTCCTGTCATCCGGTAAAGAAAAAAAGATCATAAATCACCAGCAGGGTTTTTTAAAGATTTTTTTTTAGAAATGATTTTTATTTACTTACGATGTGCAGCAACTTTAAAACGTCCACAAACCTGCAACATACATGTTTTCATAACTATTAGATCCAGTCTCTATACAGTATAAGCATATGCAGTGTAATATTCACAAAGATCCATGAACAGTTTGAATCATTACATATAGTTTTGCTAACAAAGTACATAAAGTGCAGAAGCACAGGTCCCAAATGTAGTCAAGTCTATTATTATACACATTTGGTGTCTGAAACTTGTTAGAGTTTTGTATAGGAGCTATGAGGTTAACATTTATTGGGCATAAACTCACACGAAATCTATAAATAAATGTGTAAATCTGCATCATTTCTTCCTATTTTCTTCAGACAACATTACACAATATTTTGTCGAAGAATTTAGAAAAGTTAAAAACCTCATAATGTACAGCACTTCCTGCTTTTCCCGCAGTCTGTGTGTGTATGTTTTTGTGTGGGGAAGTGAATTGAAACAACTCTTATCCCTGGACGGAGTGATATGGAATTGTGCTAAAGACAAAAGCTGCTTCTGAAAACGCTCCTTATCGCCTATATAGTGCACTATTTCGGGTGTCTGCCTTTTTGTAATGGTGCCCGACAACAACTTTATTCCCTGCGTTCGTTCGCTAGTTCGAATCCACAATGCACACCGTTTTTGGGTGTACGTGCGCTGACAAACTGCAACGTGATACGGTGCAATAGAAAATCGCCCCCTTTAGAAAATACATTTTGCTAAATCCAAAATTAGCAATTAGCAAGACATTTTACAGAGTATTTATCTGTTTAGCCCTGAAGTTAGCTCGAGGACACTGACAGGAAATCCAGTGAAAATGTTTTGTATATGTTCATATAAGGGGTGACCCCAAAAAGTTTTCGTTGCTTATATTGAAATGTCTGTGTTTAATGTCTGATTGCACATAGAACTATGATTACGTTGTAATTAAAAATTTAAAAAGAAAGAAGTTTTTAATAAATATTTTTAACAGAAGTGAATAACCAACCACCCCTGTGACATTTTCCTTTTCCATGATTTGTGACTGACACAAAAGCATCTTGGCAACATGGATGTAAATATTTAACAATGTCTGGAAAATTCTGTAAAGGTATATTCTCTTCTGATTTAATTCTGTAAATTAATTTTTGAGAGCCTGCTCGAACTGGCAAACACGCGTTCTCTCGATCAGTCGACTATTGGCAAGACTCGACAACTCTGATATGACTATGTAAATCCTTAGCCGGGGACACCCCTAGTTCATATACTTGTATATTCAAGTTGATTTTTGTTTTATGTTCATAAAAGAATTAAATGTGACACAGTAGTGAGATTTGTTATCTTTTTCCCTTTCAATCTTTATATTAATGTATTTTTAAATAATAAACATAATGGTAAATAAACATGACCAAAATCAGGAGGGTCCTAAAGCAGGATATTTACGTCAGTGTCTAAATTCGCTCATTTTGTTCCCTTCTTCCTATACAGTGAACTCAACTGCCACTGACTATATAGTGGCTTAGTGAATAAGTGAATATGTGAATGAGCGAGTGATTTCAGCAAAGGTGTTTCCAGTACTCCAAAATAAGGGCCCCTCATAATTTAACCCTAACACATACACTTCCAGAATAAAAGGTCTGGACTATTAAGCGCACCGAAATATAAGCCGCACCCACTAAATTTGACAAAGATTTTTATTTTAAACATAAATAAGCCGTCTACACTGAAACTAATGAACTTTTCACAGGCTTTAACGAAAGACACTGTGTAACGGGTGAAATATGTTGTGGCTCCTTTAAGAGCAGAGCGGCATTTTTTCCGGTATTACTGCATGTGTGCAAGACCGAGGAATATGTCCTTATTATTTTCTGATGCTCAGTTCTAAGTTTCTTTGACTAACCCGTAACGCTGTTGCAAAGAGAAAAATAAAAAAAATTGGAAACCTGTCTGTGCTTATATGATTTCTGTTGTAACTGGAGTTAGCGAGCTCTCCCTTCACCCAGTCTCAACGCTTTACAACGGCTTGTATCTAAACAGTAGCCTACCAAGAAAGTCATTGTTCACTGTCTTCCTCCTTCCTTTCACAACTATTTCTCCCGAGAGTTTTTTTTTTGTCATCGCCGTGTGTTTAAAAATCACCATCGGTGAAGCTTTTCTCCCGATGCCATGCAGCTCAGAACACAGGTGAAGTGCGTTTTTTCGTTTCCGTTCGGAAATTTCATTGGTCTTTCATTGGCCATTTTTAAACTGAGCGACATATTATGTAATAATATTATTATTATTATTATTTTTGGCTTGGAGTTTGTGAAACCGGGAAAAACCCAGGAAAAATTTATAAATTAGCCGCTTTGTTGTTTAAGCCGAGGGGTTCAAAGCGTGAGAAAAAAGTAGCGGCTTATAGTCCGGAAAATACGGTAGATATTTTTTAACGTCTATAAAACAATTTTAGAACAACTTTTGTACGTTAAGGATACAAACTCAGTGTGTACAGAAACACGTTCCCTCTGACTAAACCATCACGATGAGACATTTTGCTCAATTATTTACTAAAATGTAATGTGTAATACGTTGCATGATTTGCATTGCAGAGTACGTGTGAGACTGATGTTAGACGTTACATACTTCTCGGCTGATTTGTAGGAAGCCGGAAATGATGTGAAGCCATCAGCTACTGATTAGTGATTAGTCACACACACACACACACTCACACACACTCACACACACTCACACACACTCACACACACTCACACACACTCACACACACTCACACACACACAGAAGCACACAAAATACTATGGTTGTACTCACACTTTCTCTGAGCTCATGATCTCCATGGCAATGTGGACCACTTTATTCCTTTTTGCTTTCTCGACCTCCTAATGACACACACACAATCAAAATCATAGCATTCATACATACAGCATTAAAATATCGTAACACTTACACTCTCAGTGAATCCAACCATCTCAGGTAAGTTAAAACACACAGCTTCATATCAGTGCAGACTCACTGACTTCACCCTCACATTTGTGTGTGTGTGTGTGTGTGTGTGTGTGTGTGTGTGTGTGTGTGTGTGTGTGTGTGTGTGGGTGTGTGTGTGTGTGTGTGTGTAAAAGAGTATGTGTGTATGGGTTTGGGGAGGGTAGGAGGCCATGGTTCTTTATTTGGACCCAGGATCTGTCACAATATAAGCACAGTTTGACTGAGTAGACCTCCTGTTTCTCACTGTGTGTGTGTGTGTGTGTGTGTGTGTGTGTGTGTGTGTGTGTGTGTGTGTGTGTGTGTGTGTGTGAGAGAGTGTGTGTTGAATTGTTAACAAAGAGAGCGCGAGTACAATGACAGGAGGTATGTTAAAAACATGCAGCAAATTATAACGTTTTTATACCAAATGCATTCATCTACCAACACGCAACTATTTTCAAACCGCTTTGATCAGAATAAGAATTTAATAAATTGTGTATTTTAGTGAATTTGGTGCTTTGATATCGAAACTCTAGCCTTTAGTAATCTTCATGTTTACGTATAAAATCACGTACCTAAATATCAAAAGTTTATCAATTTATTTATTGAAGATTTTAAAAAATCCAGAATCCAAACTCTATAATTATGTGCCAAATCTGTAAGAGTAGAAAATCTGCTGTATTACAAAAAAAACCCTATATTTACATTTGCAGCATTTGGCAGACGCCATCATCCAGACGGACTTACAATTTCTGCATTCATACAACTTGAGATTTGAACTCCCTTCTGATCAGAAGTCCAGTGTATTAACCACTGTGCTACCTCCTTTACCCGCAAATGATTCTACAGCACAAGATCCCTGGACAGTCAGATCAGTTTCCTGGTAGTATTAAACATCATTACATAAAGATTAAGACTGAGTTTATGGATGGTCACATTCATTAAAAATAAAAAGTAGGAAAAAAAAATTATTTTTATTATTAGAAAAGAAAAAAAAAAGAAAAATCCTGTCAAACGCTTGGAAACACCCAGTCTTTAATTTTTATTTGTATTTTTTAAACTCATGTTCCTTTTGTTTATATGCAACAGAATTGGACAGTGAATAAGTGCATGAAAGCTCTGGACAAATGAAGTCCAAATTGGAAATTTTTGGCTCTAACAGAAGAACTTAAGAAAGATAGAGAACAGGAGAGAAGATGTTAACAAACTGCCTCACCCCCACAGTCAAACGTGGAGGTAAGAGTTTAATGGTTTGGGGTTGTTTTCGAGCAGGGAAGGTTGAAGACAAGACAACGACCCGAAGCAAACGTCGAAGCGTTATTAAGCGAGCGAACAGACGGCTGGAGTTTTCTCTCTCATGGAATGGCCTGCCCAGTCACTACACCTACATCTTATTAAATGAAATCTCCAAACAGCGAAGAACACCTTTGGTAAGTATTTCAGCTGAATGTTTGGAGAACAGAACTGTCTGGATGCCAAGAGTGTTTAAAGCTGTTGCTAAGGGATGATTTTTCAATATAAAGGAAGTTGAACATCTATAAATGTATATATTTGTTTAATCAAAGTAAATCTTCATATTGTTACATTATCTAGTTTGTCTCATATCAGCAAAAAGAACATACACATGCCTCGTAATAACCAGAAAAAATACTTGTTTCCAAAATAACAAGCCAATGTACATTACAAAAAAATAAAAAATAAATAAAAAACAAGTGCCATCACCCATTTGTAATAAGGATATTGGAATTTGGTTACATTTTGAGCTTCAGTGTTGTAAAAATAGATATCATTTATAAATATTTTAAGAACTACAGGGTTTTTAAAATATCTCAGAAGAGATAAAGGGAGTAAGACCACACTTTCAGAGTAGTATGAATACTTAGCTGAGCTTTTATAACATTTTGACTACAGTTTGCATCTGATCACCATCACTGCACACCTCAACATCGATTATCTGTAATAAATAGACATTCAGTGCCACCCAGATGGTCTGGTTCCTCTCAAGGTTTCTTCCTTTTGCCATCTCAGGGAGTTTTTCCTTGCCACAGTCGCCACCGGCTCGCTCATAAGGGACAAACGTATACTTATAAAGAACATCTAATTTATTCGTTATCACTGCATTATCTGTGTAAAGCTGCTTTGAGACGATGTTCACTGTTACTGAATTTCTGTAGTGTGTAGCATTGACACACAGGTATACTGTATCAACATCATCAAAGATTTCAGAAGCCACTAATGATTCATGTAGGTCAGTGGGTGAAATTGAAATGTCAAATAAATGATATCTAGTCTGAATTTATTCAACTACTGTATTAGTTTACTAAATACATTTAGAGGGCCTGGTTTTAGAGCTGAAATACATCTATGGCACATAACTAGATCTGAAGGACCCCACTGAAGGTACATTTATATACTTATAATACTGTAAACTGTGAATTCACAACAAGTCACTGATTATTTGACACTGTAACTCTATATCCAGATTAGTTTGGCTGCCATTCAAAATTTGCTGTGCGTGTTGTGTAAAGATCAGAAGATTTGTGAGTGATCCCAGTCTCACCTCTTTGTCTCTCGATTGGTCCATTTCATCTTTGCTGGAGGTGGAGCTGTTATCGTCATCCTCGTTCGAGCTTAGCCCCTCCTCTTCCTCAGACACGTCGTCGCCCAAATGAGGCCTGTTAGCAAATCAAATTTATCAAAACATTTATTAACTTGTATATGCGCTCTGTTGATTTACACACACACACACACACACACACACACACACACACACACACACACAAACACACACACAAACACACACACAAACACACATATGGTAAGCATGTGTGGAAATGAAATCTGATCCCAAACATTTTTCTTCAGAGAAAGTCGGCATTTTATTCGCCATGTTCAAACTTTCAGTGAATATGGTATTTTCTTTTAGGATGAATGTATTAGCAGCATAAATCAGGAGGTTTTATGGATTTATTTGGATTTATCCTGCCAATTCCTACTCACCAAGCAATTAATACAAAGGTAAAAACGTGGTTCCTCCAAGACACATAAAGTCAGATAGAGGTCAAACAATATGGGGTTTTCTCTGGCCAGTGCCTATTTTTAAAAACCAGGGCAGGCAATTTTTTTGCCCGATTTTCTTTTTTTCCCTTCATCTCATAAAATCTAACAGTTAATAAGAAGTGATACAGAAAATCGCTCAAACTAAAGATTTATTAAAAACCAAAAGTCTCTTAAATCAGTGCACTTGTTACCCGGTTTGTACCTGTAGCCTAAACTACAGCTGGTTGAGGGCTTACTAACAATACAGTTCCAAAAAGTTACTCTAATTCACTCCCCTAATAGTTATTTTCATTCTCTCCCCAAAAGCAGTACATATAAAATATATATTGCATTCGATTAAGAACGAATGATAAAAACTTAAAAAACACCAAGCTGATGGTCGGCCATTGGGCGACAGCAGGGGTTTTTTAAGTGTTGGTCAGCTTTAGTTTTTCCACAACGTTGTCTCATGTCTGTGCTGGCTAGTCAGCTTAGTGAATAAACACATGAGAAAAAAGGAACATGCTTGTTGTCATTCTTGCTCTTTTCTTCGCAATTTAGCAGACATGATTGAAAAAAGCTACACGCACAGTTTGGTGTATCAGATGCTTAATAATTGGCCTAATTTGCCATATAATTGGCCGATGCACATTAATTTAAAAATGCCAAAAATCGGCTGTAATAATCAGCCAGCCGATCAATCGGTCGACCTCTAAAGTTTGACACCATGACTGCTGCTCATGCTGCATCACAGGGCAGTGGATCAAATGCGCCACCTTCAACACACATGAGCTCACAGATGCCACAATTGGGCACCACCACTGTAATTAACAGGAGACAGCTTAAAGCACTGGCATGCCCACTGAATCATCTGCAATCGAATTTGCAACCTCCCAGCAATAGGAAAAAAAAATTGTTTTTGGTTGCGCCACTCCAGAGCCCCTTGTGTGATGTAATTTTAAAAGGATCCTATTGCTTCAGTGAACTTGTTTTTTTTTTTACACTTCTTGCAATAAGCAATTCCCATTTCCAAACCAGACCCCAAAACACAAACTAATTCCAAATAAAAGTCAACTAATTGTTTATATTTAGGAGGTCCTTTATAAATTAAACTGATGGCTGCTTAGATTAGTCGGTACTGCATTAAACAGTGCAGTCCTACAGGTGATGGTGTCTTCCTCTTCCAAACGATATACAGGACATTTAAAAACCCAATCAAAAACACCATGTCAAAACGTGAGCCAAAGCTTATTTAAAATGGTCTAAGGCAAAGTTGAAAACTGTTTTGTGATCAGACAATCAAAAGTTTTTTGGGGTTTTTTTGGAAACCATGGACTCCACGTTCTCTAGACTAAAGAGTAGAGGGACCACCTGGCTTTTTATCAGTGCTTACCTCAAAGGCCTACAACTCTGAGGATAGTGGGGGAAGCATTTGTCTGAGAAAAATAGGCATATTTATGTTTTAGGGCAACAAATGCAAAAGAGAGCCTTGAGTCAATGCTAATCAAGTAAAACAGCATGACTGAATGCTGAACTGGTCTGCCTATAGTCCAGACCATTCAACAATTACAAATATTTGGTGCATCATGAAATGAAAAATATTGCAAAGAAGACCCTGGACGAATTGAGCAGCTCGATTCCTGTATCAGACACAAACGGGACAACTTTCCTCTCCCAAACTGGTCTCTTTTGTTCCCAGATGTATATGGACTGTTCCCAGATGTATGTATGCTACACAGTGGTAAACATGGCCTTTACCAAACATGTTTTGAGATTTGTTGGGTCCATCAAATTATATTGAACTTATTTTTCTTTAAAATGGTAAATTTACTCAGTTTAAACCGTTATGTTTTCCAAATGGGTTTATGAGATTTGCCAATCAGTGCAGTTTTTATGTGAATTTTTACACAGTGTCCCGAATCTTTTTAGAATTGGGATTGCAATATAATGCAGCGGATAAAAAAATATAACGATGTAATCCTCGAAGGTATTTCCGAGATACATGGAAATGTATAATGTAAAATGATAGACAAGCTTACTAACAAACAGGCAGTATTAATTTGAAAACAAGTGTGTGAGGCTGCATATCTAATATCTGAAATTTATATTTCTAGTCTGTTTAAAAATCCTACTTATTTAAAAATAAATGTATCAACATATCCATAAAATGTCTCAAAAAGAAACATTGTGGAAATATCCATACATCACCATATCAGCCAGACCTTTACTGTAACCCATTCAAAAGAAAAGCATGGGGAAAAAATGACCCACTTTGTTTATTAACAGCAATGGTTTGTGAGCATACACTTTAAAACATTAAACACAGAGTCTCAAAGAAAGTGAAACTGAGAGGAAATTTTACTTTACACTTTACTTCTACTGAATGCTACGATCTACTGAACAGCATAATGTACAGCTGAGTTTCAAAAACATCCAGTCATCTATTCTAGTAGTTTGTATTTTTGTTTAGTTGTGTTCAAAGTAATATTAGTAAACAGGGTTGCCAGGTTTAAGCACAATTTCCATCCGCCACTACTTTTTCAAATCCAACTGCAAATACCCCCCCCCCAAAATAAATAAATAAATAAATAAAAAATTGGAAATTAAAGAAAAAAAAGCATTTTCTTTCCCAGAATTTCAGTCCATGAAATATTTGTTTACAACATATTTTGTTAAGTGCAGCATTATCCTCACGACAACCATTGCCTCTTCCCAAACTTTGCAAAAAAAAACCAAAAACCGAACAACAAAGATTTTTTGACATTTGCTATAAAACAAGATACTGGTGATTGTACAGAAATTTTAAACTTTCCTAATCTGGCAACCCTGTCTATTAACCCAGTCCACTCCTCCACCAATGGAACTGGGAAAAGGGTTTTGGGCAGAGGGTTTACTTGCCACAAATGGATGTCAATTTGTGAATCGTCTTTTTAATCACACCGCTACAGTGTAATATCCACACATGCTTGTAAACCAAACAGAATATCATCTAAATTCAATAGCAAAGTGTTTTGATTTGCTGGCCCCTCATAAAAGGTAGATAGTACTTAACAGAATTGTGATTTTTTTTTTTTTTTATAAATACACAGTATGGACAAAAGTATTGGGAGACCTGACTTTTTAGTCATATGTGGTTCTCCCCCTAACCGTAATCACAAAGTTGTTATAGGATGTATTTGAATGTGTAGCATTACATTTTCTCCTTATTTGAACTGCCCCTGTGCACAAAGTAAGCTCCATGAAGATATATTTTACATTGGTTGGAGTGGAAGATCTTGAGTGGCCTGCTCTAGAGCTCTGACCTCATCCCTACTAAAAACAACTTTGGGATGAATTGGAATGTTGACTGCATCCCAGGCCTCCTCACCTACATCAGTACCTGACTTTACTAACACCCTTGTTTCTGAATGATCCCAAATCTCCACAAGCACACTCCAAAATGTATCTTATAATCAGGTGTCCACAAACTTTTGTCCATATATAGCATCTTTTGGAAAAGGGCTGGGGCTGCCTATAAATCAGCTGCCAGTGTGGAAAATGCGAACCTCATAGTCTTTTGATTGATGTCAGCGACTCATCAAGCCAAATTACTACCTATTCACTTCAAAAAGTGGTCAAAACACAAGTGGCCTCATACACACCTGTCTGTGGACCCAGTAACCACTGGATTTTTAGATATATATATATATATATATATATATATATATATATATATATATATATATATATATATATATATATATATATCTCGATTGTAATATGTAAATGCAGACATTCTGCACTGCAACACAGCCTGAAACATTATTATATGATTTTATAACAGTAGAAGCTTAAACATAGGATCGATAAATACAGTGAATATACAAATCAATCAGAAAAAAAAAAATAATACTACCTGTTACCAGATTATGTCGTTTCAACACACTGTATTTCCGTCAAATATGAAACAAAGGCTAGAGGACGAAAAAAAGTATAATTCTTCGTAGTTTACCACGAAAATGTATAACCCCAAAACACACAAAAACATTGCTGAAGTGAAAGAAAACTTTCCTCATGATAACTGTATTAAGTTCTAGTCCTGTATTGGAAACTCGCATCCAGAATACAAACCCTGTCTGAAAACTCATCACTGTAGTCACATATATTGCGAATATATTCCCGTTTCAAACTCACACGGCCATGATGTGAATGTTTTGTGAGAAACCTCGCTGTGGGGTTTTCTTTTGGATAAGAATAAGCGGTCCGTTTTTTTTTTCCAAGGGTGAAGAACTAATTTCTCACACTCACACAAACCCCGTTCTCCTTTTACACCTCTCCACCACCTCTCCACCCCTTCTCTACCCCTCTCCCCTTTTCTTTTACTCGCTCTTTCTCTCGTTTCCTTATTCTGTCTCCTGCTGCAGGCGGACAGAGCGCCTCTTGTTTACTGCCTCGGGTAGCTTATATAAACTCAGCCTGTAAAGGGATGCCAGAGAGACAACACACACTCACACACACAGAGTTCAAATAAATCGTCTAACATAACTGGCATACAAGACGTGAAAGACAAACTAAAACTCCTGTCAGTATGTAATGCCCATTTCTTTCAGAAGACATACGAAAGAGTTTAATTGCTTGATTTGTATTACATAAAGACTTGAACAATTTCAAATTGAGGATTCCAGACTCCAAAAACAAAATACACCTCGTTTTATTTGTTCAACCTCAGAAGGCAAGTTTAAAAAAAAAAAAAAAAAAAAAAGTAATAATAATAAAAATTTCACAGGCTTTAAATGAGTGTTTCAATTCAGAAGTAGGTTTGATCATGACCTCTATTTAAAGTGATGATTCCAGTCACCTTAAACAACCCTATGAGAAAAATAAGATCCTTCTAGAGGGGTGTAAAAAGGTCAAGAGAAAATATTTCTACTAAAATATTTCTACTAGATCACAACACAAAGGAGGAGTTGCTGCATCATAAAATCTGAGAGCCAATCACATTTCAGTGCAAGTACAGGCCATGCAGCTGTGCAACACTAAGCGGTTGAGAATGTAATTATTCCATACAGAATTAGTTTTTATCCAATTCAAAGTTGTTGACACAAGAATGATAACTCAGGGTTAAGGAAAGTACAGTGAATATACATACCCAGGATTAGAAGTGTACGATATATATTTCTTCAACGATAATATCGTAATTGTTGTTTTAATTATGTGCGATTTGACATTATCGCGTAAATCACACACCTACAGAGTGAACGGATAAATTACGTGATGGAGTCTGGTAGATTAAATATCAATAAGATCAATATCACACAAAAAAAGTGCCTTTTTTTCTCCAAAATTCGGTTATTGAAATAGATTTTATTATTACATTTATATTATATCATATTTAGATTAGGGCTAAAACGATTCCTCGCGTAACTTGAGTAATTCAAATACAAAAAATCAATGAGGCAAATACATTTTTTGTGCTCCGTTTATTCCATTTAACTAACGAGAAGAAGATTCATATGGAATACCGTTTTCGGCACATAAAATATTTATTTTTTGCCTAATTACGACTTCTTTTCTGCCAATTCTAAGTTTATTTTTACCAATGCAGAGATTTTTTTATTTTTATTTTTTAGCCAGTTGGGCAGCGTCACCACCTCTGTAGTGCCAGAAAGTTTTACATATTTAAAATGAAATAGTCTACAATCAATAGAATCGCATGATATCAAACTGAGCCTCAGATCTCTGGAGAGAACTCTGTCTAACAATCACGGAACAAGACAGATGAAGCAGAGAAGCCTCGTTCATACACCAACAGCTTCAAACTTCAGGCCCAAATCATGGTTATCGGTGGATGCAGAGAGAATTCCAAGAGAAAATGTTGGAATTAGGAAAAAAAGATGTATGTGGCGGAAACAGGTCTCAATAGGATTCAGTCCAAAGAAAACAACAGTTTTCTTCAAGTTCCCAAAGTTTGGGATCATTTCAAACTAAAACACAAAACGCATTGTACAGTTTGTTTACTTTTTCTTTTTCATTATAAAGTAATCTGAATAGGTCCCCTGGTGGTCTAGTGGTTAAGATGCAGCGCTCCCACCGCTGCGACCCGGGTTCGATTCCCAGTCAGGGAACCATCCCCAGCCACTCTTAGTGCCGGTCCCAAGCCCGGATAAATTGGGGAGGGTTGCGTTAGGAAGGGCATCCAGCGTAAAACATGTGCCAAATCAAACGTGCGGAGGATCCGCTGTGATCTGAAATAGATTTTCATATTTTTGATTTTTTTATATATATATATATATTAAAGTACAAGCACAATAACACACTCAGTCTAATTATCATTACCAATAAACTCTGAAAAAATATTGAGATACGATTTGTTGTCAATATCGCACACGCCTAACCAGGATCGATTGTTAACCTCCCGGGATATCGTACGAGCAGAGTGAAACGTGAAAGATGGTATCCCAGGATTCCATTTACATGATGTTTAGAATCACCTTAAACCTTCAATACAAATGAGTGTTGTGACTGGTCATGTCATGAGACAAGCAAACACAAAATCCTCATCTACTTCAACTAAAATCTCCACGATTCATGATGTCACAGAGCGACTATTGAATTGGCTGATGTGGCTATTGCACTGATAAAAGAAACGAGAAAAAATGGCTAAATGGCTGCGATGAAGGAGGACGAGAGCGAGACAGCGTGTGTGAGAGAGAGAGAGAGAGAGAGAGAGAGAGAGAGAGAGAGAGAGAGAGAGAGAGAGAGAGAGAGAGAAAAGAGAGAGAGATTATTTTCCAGAGGCTCTGCCCTCTCTCTTCTCCAGATATTTCCTGCTCTGGCCACTGAAAATAACCCACAGGAAAGCGACTCAGCCTGAACTCCAAGAGTGGACCATTAAAGTGGCAGTTTCAGCTCTCTGCCTTCTTTATTAAACAAACTGACTCGTTTTGTTTCTGTAGTGGTACTGGCTGTGCAGGTTACTGAACATAAAAGCTGATTGCTTAAACATATTAGAGATCAAGTCCAAGAGAAATAAACGTAATTTCAGTAAAAAATAAATAAATAAATAAATAAATAAATAAATAAATAAATAAATAAAAAGTGAGGCAAAACAGCTCAGGAAATGCCATAACATGATACGTTTTAGATCATATTTTAAAGTGTTACAGTCAAAATATGTGCACATTTAGTTAGAGGCTGCATTCATTAAAATTCCAAAGTTTCTTCTAACCACAGTGTGTATTTTTCAAATGTGGGAGTCACCCTGCTCGTCCCTCGCAGCAGAACCAAGGTAAGCTTTAACACACGTGTAAGATTCTACTATATACAACTGTTCTATCAATTCTATCGAAGAAAAGCTGCATGAGCCTTGATTTCTGATTTGGACATCAATAAACAACTAAAATAATCCAATCTGATTGTCATTGTGTTCTGTGGCAGTATATGTAGCTCTTTGCTGACACCATTGAAATTAAAAAGAATTCCCATCAACATCCCATTACAAATGTTTTTTTCTTCTAATCTTATGACATGTTACATAAAACATATTCTGTCAACGGATATCATGTTACTCGGAGGAAATTCCATGTTGTTATAGGAATTACTGCATACGAGATAAATGTGCTAAAAGCAACTTTACCGAGCTCAGGTTCAGGTTCTGGCAAAACGATTTGATTACATTCTTGGTTTAGACCACAGCAAGATTTTACATTTAATGTTACTATTAATAGTCCTTTTCTTTCCGAGCTGATCAACTTAAATTACTTGGGAAACTTACAGAATATTGTCCTACCAGCTTTGGTTACAAAAAAGGCGGTCCATTGAGTTGAGGAATTTACGGAAATCATGTTAAATGCAAGTCCTGTTTCTCTTATTAATTATATTTCACTACGTTCTCCTAGCAGCATGATATTTGGCGTTAAGTTATATTTTTTCATTTCAGGCATCACAGAGCCTCCATCAGCATAACAGCAATAACTTCAACAATTTCTGCTATAGGAGTTTGTCTGTTGGATCGGACCACACCGGCCAGCCTTCACTCCCCACGTGCATCAACGAGCCTCGACCGCCCATGACCCTGTTACTGGTTCACCACTGTTCCTCCCTTGGACCACTTTTGAAAGATACTGACTACTGCAGAAAGGAAAACACCCCACAAGAGCTGCAGTTTTGGAGATGCTCTGACCCATTTGTCTAGACATCACATTTTAGCCCTTGTCAAACTCGCTCACATCCTTGCGCTCGCCCATTTTTCCTGCACCTCAACTTTGAGGAGAAAAATTTCACTTGCTGTCGAATATATCCCACCCACTAACAGGCGCCATGATGTTAATCACTGCTAATAATGTTAGCATGTCATAATGCTTTGCCTGATCGGTGTATGTGCTTCGGTCAAAAGGTGCAGGTTGTTTTGGAGTACCTAGAACAACATTCTTAAGCTATGGAACTTCCAATTAGAACTCAGGAGGCTAATCATCTCGTTTGATAGTGTCAAATGATGTTCTTAACTGCTCCTCTCTAATGTAAAAGTGCAGATCTGGCTGGCTATAAACAGTCTGGTTCCTCTCAGGATTTCTACCGAATGCTGTCCCAGGCAGTTTCCCTTGTTCCTGCCTCCTTTGTCTGAGTGCTATACAAATAAATAGAAATTGGAAATCAACTGAAACATGCCACCCTTTGATTCTTGGGAGTTGACTCTTCCCTCAGATGGATACAGACGAATTGTTGTCACTGGTTTGTTTGTTTTTCTGGGCTCTACCTTATTCGACTTCTAATGTTAGATTGACGCACAACCAGAGTCTTTCAAGGGTCAAATTAATGTAGTTTTTTTTTAAAGATGGAAAATATATTTTACATACATCATGTAAAGCTCCTTACCTGCTCATTTCATAAGGTTCCTGCACTTCATACACTCCACTATCTGTATTCTGATTCGAATAGACCCAGGGCAGGTTCATGTACTCAGGAATCTCCTCATAGAGGGGCACATTTTCATATTCGATGCCACAGTCCTCTTCTCCATCCTGCTGAGAGACGTCCTCACTGGTGGCTGTGACCTCAGTTTTGGCCACGTTGTGTGTGTCACACTCTGTATCCGTGCTACTGCAGTCCAAAGACGTCCCACTACGTAGCAGTTTCGGAATCAGCTTCACACGTACTTCGAGAAGTTTCTTCAGACTGCGGTGTTTCTGCACACCACCGCCCGAGTCCACACGTAGAAGATCAGCGGAAGAGAACGACCTTGCCCTCTGCTTGACCAGCACTGACCCCGTCCTCTTTCCATCTCTGGTCTGTGATTGGTTAGCGCTCTGAGATAGCTGTTTACCAAATAGAGGGATTCCTGAGAAAGTGATGCGCCATGATGAGGGTTTTTCGTTAGGAGGGGCAGGAAGTGCTCCAAAAATAGGCGGTGGGGCCGGAACGGGTGTTTGTGGTGGCGTGTTTTGTTTCCTTAACAGTGCGGACGCAGGTAGACTGTGTCTCTGTGGCTTTTTGGGGACAATTTTTGGCGAGCTTTCCTCTGCTGAAGACGCCTTTGATACAGTCACCAGCTGAGGGCTACGGTTGAGTCTAATTTGTTTCGGTAAACTCCTAGTGAACGGACAACGAGCAAAATCGCCATATGCGCCATCTTCATCATCGTCCTCGTCGTCCTCTTCCACCTCTTCTCTGTGGAGCTTCTCATCGAACCGATCGGAGTTTGCATGCTCCGTAAGAAGCAGGTTATCCAGAGAAGATGACATGTGATTGTTACTGTCTTTTTGTAGAAGGGACTTTTGTCGAGGGGGTGGGGCAGGTGGCTGTTGCTCCTCCTCTTCTATCGATACGGACATTTCACTAGTGACTGGTTCGGAATAGCAGACAGTTTCTGTATGGGTCACGCTACCATCGTCGTGTGCGTCACAGCTTAAGTCTTTATTGTTGATAGAGTCTGTAATGTTGGCAGAGCCTGCGTCTAAGTCTGAAGAAGTGTTTGCAAGACAAGTGTCTTCTGGTACAGAATACTGGTTTTCGAAATGCGTTTGAAGGGTCACAGGGAGTTGTGTCTCTGTTTCATTCGAACACTCCACCACTGGCTTTTGGCGAAGAAGCAAATTTCTTCTTGGACGCCGAGGCTGAGGTACAGGAAGTGGTTTACTAGGGGGTGAAGGCATAGTATTGGTATTAGTATGTATATCCTCAGTGGTTAAACACCGCTTGTGTGAAGATTCCTTAGCAAGTTGCTGTTGTTTTTGAAAGGGTTCCACTGTTGGAGAATGTAACTCTGGTTGTGTGAGTATGTCATCCTTGACAAGCACAGCTGTGTGTGTATCATTCTTTGCATCTGGAGTAGTGTTTGGGGAGTGTGTGGGAATGTGGTTTTGCACATCTTGTCGGAGTAAAGTCACTTGGTCCTTTCCACTGTTGCAGCCAAACTCCTCGACTGGACTGCCTCGCTTTTTCCCCGAATCATAATCGGTCGCTTCGCTTGTTTCTTCGGATCCCCTCGTTTTGCCCATATGGTGACTCTTTGGTGGTATGATGTAACACGAAAGGCCTCCATTTTTGGATGCAGGGATTCCCTCGGATTTGCCACTGCTGTTTGAGACAGCTTTGGGACAGATTTTATCCAGGCATGGTTTAGGGGCTAGTGCAGGTTTCCCTCTTTTTGGTGCAGAAGGAGATGAAGAGGGAAAAAGGATCTCGGGTTTAGGTGCGATCGGAGGGGGGACTGGCTTCTGAGATGCCACCAGCCTGGGTTTGGGGGCGACTGGCGGCTTCTTCATACCTGCACAATCATACATGGAATACAGTTAGAACATTTTAAAAGACTTTTTGACAATGTGATTCCATATTTTGTATATACGGCTTTAATAAAATCCAATAAAAATTGTGCTTGTACTGTTTTGTTCAGTTCTGCTTGACTGATTTGTACAGACAGGTGTCAATCATATTGATGAACATGCAGATTTGGAACTAGCAGATTACAGACTACTAGATTTTCAATTAAAGCTACCCAGTGGACTAACAGATTCAGTAGGCTGTTGATTTAAAGTCACTTTAGCTTAGTCCTAATGCCCTTCCCAAGGAAATAATTTTATTTGCTATGTTGTTTACACACAACACTAGATCTTATTGGTTCATTTGTTGCAAAGCACCTCAATGCTGAAACACACACTACATTTTTCTATGCAAAGAAATTTGAGAAAAAAAGTCTGCTGTTAGCAGAGGTGGAAAAAGTAATAAAATATTCTACTCAAGTGAAAGTACTGTAAATTTTGTGATATTTTATTTAAATACAAGTTGGCGATCTAAAAATCTACTAGTAATACAAAAAAGTAGCTACTTTGAAATGTACCGTTTATTTAATAATAAAAAAAAATTTATTAAAAAAAAAATTATAATAATTTACAGTCCGAGACTTGAGTCTTGTGTTATGCACATGCAGCAAAAAAAAAAAAAAAAAAATCTCCTGTTATAATTTCATTTATGAAAATGTAGGAAATTGCAAATACAGATTGAGAAATTGGACAATGAGCGCACGCACTGAACAGCTTTCCATTCGCTGGCATTTCGCTTCCAGCTGCATTACTGGATCTGTCTTGTCTGTCCCCATCTGTCTTTCCTGGAGTTTAGAGCGTTTGTTCGCCGCCCATCAATCAATCAGTGCTGTAGTGCTGAAACCCTATTGTTATTGTAGGGTTTTTTATTTGTATTATTATTCCACCCTAAAACTGATGCAGGCCAAAACGCAAAGCCTATGTGAAACTAGGCCAGATGGTAGAGCTTTTGGCAGAGGTTAACTTTCAACCCAGTTGGCCAAAGGGGGGACTACAGTCAAAAAAAGAAATTTATAAAAAATGCAGACATTTTTGGCCATGGCTCGTATACCGTTGTCCAAAAAACACTTTTACTAACTAGTCCTAGGTTTTTCTCCCCATCGGAACCAAACCAGTTCAGAAAATTTCCCTGGATAGTAAATATCAATAATTATTAAACTTTCGACTCATCGTTGCAAAGGGTCGCCAAAATGTTCGACCTCGGCTTGATTAATCGGGGTTCGAATCTCATGGTCCCACTTTACTGCGATTTTTAATTTGGCGCATAACTACTTTGTTTCGTAAATCGTCCCGATTTATCACGGAAATAATCAAAAATTATAGGGAACTAGCTGAAAGTACCCGTGCTTCGCTACTGAAGGCAGAACGCTAAGCAATATGGCAATAAGCAGTAAGCACTGAGCAGGACTGGATGATCAGAGATCAGAACGTAACGTCAACAAATAACATACTACCCCTTTGTAGTACCGATACAGGGCAAACTACTTTGAAAATAATTTTTAACGTGCATCTAACATGTAATAAGAAACAATGTAGTAAGTTTCATGGGGATCAAGAGTTTACAATGCGTGAGAAATCGCGTTTTTCGCGAGTTAGCCGTGATCCAGGGCGAGTTTTTCAAAACCCTTTCTTAGTGAGCACCTAAGACCCAGGAGGAAGGTATGTTCCAAATTTCATTGCAATCCGTGCAGTGGTTTTTGAGATTTCGTGATGAGTGAATGAGTCTGTCAGTGGTATTTGAGCTTTATATATATAGATTGTTTTGAGTTTTATGTTGAAATGAGGTACTAATAAAGTAAAAGTAAACCTAAAATACTGTACAGTGTGTATCATACATTTAAACGAGACAAAGAACACGTAGCGTTGTGTACGAAATCTCGGCACTGGGATGCTGAAAATCTACATTATACAGCTGGAGGAATCGAAAGCCAATCGGAATGGTCCATTCATTTAATCTGGGTTGTGATTGGCTCTGATGTAAAAAAAAAAAAAAAAGGGTGGCGTTAAAGACATACATCACCAGATTTAGCCATTGAAAATAAAGAATGCAGTGACGTGTATCTTTAACTTAGCCCCTTTTTTGACGTCAAAGAACAATTCAACCAATAAACAAGCGGAGAAACTACGCATAGGCTACGCTACAGTACTACAGTATTTACTATGAATGATATATTTTAACGAATTTACACAAAATTCGTCTCGCTATGTTCTTGCAAATGATTTCGGTGTGTGCTTAAAGAGTGTGGGAGAATGATTTATGGCTAAAACAATAATAAAAAAAAAAAAAGACTATCACCAAAAAATTAAAAATAAAATTGTGGGGCTTGACCACTTGGTGGTGCTATAGGCGAGAAAAAAACAACAACATAAAAACATCTATAGCTACGCAACCGTCCGACCTAAAAATTGGCATGCAGTGTCTCCAATGTGCCACAAGGGGGGGGGGGGGTTACGTCTTAAGTGCTTGAACCCCAATAATCGCTGCTTGCAGCTATATTATTATTATTGTATTTTTTTAAATCAGTAATAAGTATGATTTCAAATTTAGTTAAGTATAATACTTTAAACAAAACATACATTATATGGACAAAAGTATTGGGACACCTGACCTTTCCTGCCATACGTGGTTCTTGGCCAAACCGTTACCACAAAGCTGGAGGCACACAATTGTATGTCTTTGGATGCGGTATAATAGAATCTGGAGTTCACTTGAACTTAAAAATCCAAACCTGAACACAATTGGGATGAACTGGAATGCTGACTGCACCCCAAGCCTCACCCTACATCAGCACCTGACTTTACTATCGCACTTGCGGTTGATAAACACAAATGTCCACAAGCACACGCCACAAAATCTAGTGGAACATCTTCCCAGAAGAGTGGAGGGGATTATAAGAGCGAATTGGGACTAAATGTGGAATGCGATGCTCAAAAAGCACATACCGTACACTTATGACCGGGTGTCCACAGACTTTTAGCATTATAGTGAACTTAATGAAAAGTCAAATTAAAGATTTTCCAAATTACTTTAAAAAGTGGAAGTACACAACACCCCCCCCCCCCCCACACACACACACACACACACACACACACACACACACACACACACACACACAGTAACTAAACAGTAATGTGTTCCTGTCCACCTCTGGGTTTTGGGAATCATTTTTATTGAGCAGATTAATTGACCTGCTGCACAACCTTTCAAAAATCAGGAGCATACAAAGATCAGTGAGAATAAACAGTAAAGTCCAGCACGGTCTTTTTTTAATGCATTCCTTGTACAAGGTGTGTACATGGTGTTACTTTGCCAATGAACATCACATGCTTTCCAGCCATGCTTATAAAAGATCAGCAGATCATATTAAGTAAAAAAAAACTTATTCAGTCCCATTCAATTCCATTCCAGTACCGTATATCTAATCCAAGACAATACAGAATATTTACAGTCAGGTAATTGTATCCCTAATAATAAAAGAAAGTGTCAAGTGTATGTGTACGTGTGTAATGTAGGCGTGTGTTAACGGGCAAGTATCAAATCACAAGAATTGTTTGAGCGCTGTGTAAGATTTTTATATCACCACAATCTTCTGTTAAGGAATTTGCTGGGTTTTTTTTGTCCTTGTACCTTCGAGCACAACTGGGTACTCCACTAAATCTCAACGTTGCACGTGATGCTGAGAGATGAGGTCGAAGGTAGAGTAGTCTGAGAAACACCAGCATTATTACACTCAACAGACCTGGATATTTTTTTTAATTATGACATTTCTGAATTCGGAATTCTTGGAAAAATGCCAGGAAATGATATATATTTTTGCTAGGCGAGTATGAAGAGCTGGTCTAAAAAGCTGTATGAACAAAAGCTACCAGACATTTTCTTAAGTAAGTGTGAGCACTAAGGGTTATAACTGATCTTCATGAACTTGTGACCTGCCACAGTAGTGTAGTGGGTAATTTTGAAAATAAATTCTCACCGATTTGGTTTCCTCCTGGGTTCCCCCCCCATTTTCATCCCACCTTCCAAACATTCCAGTTTGTGATCTGGTTACTCTAAATGTTCCCTGTATATGAACTAATGTGTGTATGTGTGTGATTTGTGCTCTACAATGGACAGACATCACTTACAGGGTGTATTCCTTCCTGGTGCACAGTGCTACAGATCTACTGTAACCATGACCTTCATGTCGGTCAGGTAATTTTTTTTTCCCCATTATAAGGATCAGCTGCAATTCCATAAAACATTGATTGGGAATTTTGCTAAAGCGTGAGGTGGTATCAAAAAGTTTCAAGACAAGCTCTAAGTACTTTACGTTTATACACCATCACCTTTAAAATAGTTCCCTTACACAGCGATACAGCGCTCCCAGGGTTCTTGCCACTTCTGGAATGTGTCCTGAAAGTCTTCTTTTCAAAGCGTGTCAAGCTGGGTGACACGCTGTCAGAATCGCACATTGTCAGAATCGCAGACATGGTAACACCAGATGATGCCTTTTGACACACTAAATTATAAGGGCCGGTGCTCCCTGTGACTGTGCGTGCAGCCTTGTGCTGCCATCTGTTGGCGTATTACAAAAGTAGTCACGAAACCTCTTTAATACCACCTCGTATCGCGCACGATTCACCAGTTAATGATCAAATTCTGTTGACGATTTTCCAAGAAGGTGTAAAACATATTCCAGACATACGAAACCTCGTTCATATCTTATTTCAGCCCACATTTAAATCACTTTACATTTTAAGTCAGAAGAAGTAATGGAAGATTATCGCACCTAAAACATCTTTACTGTAACTCTCTGTCTCTGATATTATCCTTCTGGAATGTCACATTCCAACTTGTGGTTTAAGACACGGTGACACTGAACATGATTTTCTTTAAAAAGCAATCGAACCAAACTATGAACAAAACTTGATAATACACCTGATCAGGATCATGTTATGGAAGCAGCCATCTTGGAAATGCTAAACCATTTCCTTAAGCTAAACCATAGCTTAAGGCTGGTAGAAAAATTGAAGATATGATTTTGATCACTGCCTGTTAGCCTGATATCTCCAAACATTGAAAACACATCTTGGAAAAAGAAGAAACTTGGGTCAAACTGATTTTTTTTCCCCTTTCCACAAAGCAGCGATCAGGACCAGCACACTTCGAAGACAAAATACAAACCCATGTAATTTCTCACGAAACTCGGACAACAATCCAAAACCCGTCCTCTCTCGGGTGAGTGAGGACATGAACAGAACCTCATAAACCCGGTTTTTATTTCCGGAATTTACTTGGCTTTGCTTGTTTATGCTCCGTTGAGGAAGGGAAGCGATCCAAGACAAAACTAAGGCCAGTTGGGTTTGTCACTTTAGATTCAGAGGGAAAAAAATTATTATTTATTATTTCCCCTCACATTTCAGTGGGAAAAGATTCTTGAGCTACACGAAGGATGAACTAAATGAGTCGTTGGATTGAAGAAGCAAAAAATTTATATAAGAGGACGCGAATGGTGTGGGGGAGCTAAACCTTTCCAAGTGTGTGAGTGTACACTAAATCCTGTCCCTAAGCCTCAGTGTGTGTGTGTGTGTGTGTGTGTGTGTGTGTGTGTGTGTGTGTGTGTGTGTGTGTGTGTGTGTGTGTGTAGTCATCAGGCGGATGTGCTGAGATGGCCAAACTTGTGGGCTATGGAAAATGATCATGAGACTCCTTTGGCTGCTTTATATCATTCATAAAGTCAGTGCACACAACCCAAGGACCCAGGGATCAACCCCAGGGATCAACCCCAGGGATCAACCCCAGGGATCAACCCCAGGGATCAACCCCAGGGATCAACCCCAGGGATCAACCCCAGGGATCAACGCAGGGATCAACCCAACCCCAGGGATCAACCCCAGGGATCAACCAAGGGATCAACTCAGGGATCAACCCTATACAGAGTGACCGGAACACAGCCTGGGATTAATGTGCATACAGAAAAGTGAAAAAACCTTAAACAAAAGATACAAAATAATTCTTGTTTCAACTCATTCTAATCATTACATAAGGAAAAAAGATGTTTGGTCTTTTATTACTCTTTTCCCTGCACTGATTTTCCATCACCGGGTTTATTTTAATAAAATAATACTTAGAAGAAGAAGAAAAAGAGGTCTGGGTTGTTATCACCAAAACATCCGACAAAATAAGCTCTCGAGCCCTATTATTGGCAAACAAACAAACAATCAAAAACAACCAAACAAATGTTATTCTCGGTTTTTTTTTCTTTTTGTTGTAAATATTAGGTTTTGTTCACTTTCCCAGGAAGGAAACTGACCTGTACTCATGATCCTTCACTCCTTCGGCTCCATGAATGAGTCGCTTTTTTAAGGAAAATCCTTCAAAAGTGGCTCCATGAGATCTCCCATAATAACTCCATCACAAAAGTGGAAAAAAATGACACTGAAACACACTACACACAAAGCGCCATGTGGCCGGTTACAGTTTAACTAACTTTTTTTTCTCCCATAGAAAAAAAATCTCTTCGTCTCCATTGAGTGTCCTGCCCCCACTCACACCGCACGCCTGCAGCTTTTCGGACAGCCGCTAGGAGCGCTCTCGGGCTGCTTGCACATGTGTGCGCGTGTGCGCTCAGGTTACGTTGTGGGTTTGTGGGGGTTTTTAGTGAAGCATCATGGGAAATGTAGTGTGCACGCGCCGCTCTGCTTTGCGCAGGTCGCCCATAAGTGAAGTCCCCTCTGGCCGTTTAATCGCCTACAATCCCAGCATGCGCGCGCTCGTGCCAGGAGGCTGATGGCGGAGAGCGATGACTGAGGATCTGGATGAAGAGGTCGTGTTCGAGGTGAGTGTGTGTGAGTGTGTATTAGTGTGTTAGTGTTAGTGTGAGTGTGAGTGTGTGTAAGTGTGTGCATATGCACGCGCTTGTTTGGTGTTTTTGGCCTTGCTGGTGTTGAGCTGCTCGGGCTGTGAAGGCGTGGAAGCGTTAGGCGGAGTTCGGTCTGATACACACACACACACACACACACACGCACACGCGCGCGCGTGCTGAGATCGGACCGGCCCTGATGTTGATTGTCAATCAGCGATCATAGGTTATAAAGATCATTCTGATCACTGATGGTCTCCATGCAAAACGAATCATGTGTAGATCAGTCAGTGTTTTTCACCCAAATCATTCTGTCTGTCTGTCTGTCTGTCATTTTGTGTCTGTCTGTCAGTCTGTTATTTTGTCTGTCTGTCTGTCAGTCAGTCATTTTGTCTTTCTGTCTGTCTGTCTGTCTGTCAGTCAGTCATTTTGTCTCTCTGTCTGTCTGTCTGTCTGTCTGTCAGTCAGTCATTTTGTCTCTCTGTCTGTCTGTCTGTCTGTCTGTCAGTCAGTCATTTTGTCTCTCTGTCTGTCAGTCTGTCAGTCATTTTGTCTCTCTGTCTGTCAGTCTGTCAGTCATTTTGTCTCTCTGTCTGTCAGTCTGTCAGTCATTTTGTCTCTCTGTCTGTCAGTCTGTCAGTCATTTTGTCTCTCTGTCTGTCAGTCTGTCAGTCATTTTGTCTCTCTGTCTGTCAGTCTGTCAGTCATTTTGTCTCTCTGTCTGTCAGTCTGTCAGTCATTTTGTCTCTCTGTCTGTCATTTTGTCTCTCTCTGTCTGTCAGTTAGTCTGTCATTTTGTCTCTTTCTGTCTGTGTCAGTCTGTCATTTTGTCAGTCTGTCATTTGCCTGTCTCTCTCTCTGTCTCTCTGTCTGTCATTCTGTTATTTAGTCTGTTTCCTGTCTCTCTTTTTGTCTGTCTTTCTGTCTATCTGTCTCTGTCTGTCATTCAGTCTGTCAGTCAGTGTCTGTTTGTCTGTCTCTCTCTCTTGGTCAGTTTGACCGTGTTTGTTTGTCTCTCTGTGTTACTCTGTTGGTCATTCTGTTGGTCTGTTTTTTATATTAAAAATAAATAAATAAAATAGGAACACACACACACACACACACACACACACACACACACACACACATTTCAGTTTCATGAAAGAGTCAGCAAATTAGAGACTAGGTTTATTTAACAGTAGTAACACACTGAACATCTTGCATATTTACGTAAATGTAATTCTGTGACATTAGTTAATGCAATACTGATCCCATTGTGTATCACGTGATACCAGTCACATGACTGATAAAACACTGCACTGTTGTGATGTTACAGGAATATGGTCCCTGCTGGACTGGTGTGATGTAACCACAGACCCTGAACAGGTGTCCAAGCATTGTTCATTGTTTATAAGATCTTCGAGACCCTCGAATATTTTTATTCCCTTAATACAAGATTATTCTCATAAATGATATAAATAAATACGGGCTGTCAAAATTAATGTGTTAATAACTCGTAATTTAAAATGCCAAAGTATTGCTGTAAATGTTAAATTAATTACGTGTTTTAAATTACGTACTGTACATCATCAGGACACTAAAAGGGACCTTTGGTATGTTTCTTGTTAATGAGGTGATACCGAAGATCTGCTAACTTTCATATGGATTACATCATCATAGAATAATTGTATCCAATTGGTTTATTTTGGTTTATTTAAATGTATTGTAAATTTTAAATGTATTTTTTTATATATTTATGATTCAGCGAGTGTTCACTGAGATTTGGGTTATTTTATTTATAAAGTCTGGTTTGAAAATGTAAGAAGTAGGAAGTACAGATATTTGTGTAAAAATGTAATGAGTGAAAGTAAAAAGTTAAATAAATAAATAGTAAAATACCGATACAGTGGAACCCCGTTGTACGAGCAAGCTATAGTACGAGCAAACGGATATACGAGCAACCTCGCTCGCAAAATTTTACCCTGTTTTACGAGTAAATTTCGAAGATACGAGCAAACTCACGCTGCGGGTATACAGAACCACTTTCGGCCGAGGGAAGCGCCAGTCGCTTGGTTGATCTCGTGTCGCTCAGTAGCAGGGGCTGGTTTGATCGATTTAAGAAAAGGACTGGCATCCACAATGTGACAAGACATGGTGAAGCTTCTAGTGCAAACCAGAAGGAAGCAGATGCATTCGTTAAGGAATTTAACAAATTCGTGAAAAAGGAGGGTTATGTTCCACAGCAAATTTTCAACGTCGATGAAACTGGACTATTTTGGAAAAAAATGCCAAATAGAACATACATAACGAAGGAGGAAAAGTCTTTGCCTGGTCATAAGCCTATAAAAGACAGGCTTACTCTCATGTTTTGCGCTAATGCCAGTGGTTGCTGCAGAATTAAGCCCATGCTGATCTACCATTCAGGAAAACCCTAGAGCATTTAAACAACATAAGGTCGTCAAAGAAAATTTGCCTGTTATGTGGAGATCGAACGCAAAACCTGGGGAACAAGGGCTCTCTTCATGGAGTGGTTGCGCCTCGTCTGCGCAAATGAAATTGAGAAATACTTAAAGGACAGAAACTTGCCAAGGAAATGTATTCTTCTCCTCGACAACGCATCTTGTCACCCTCAAGAGTTGGAACAAATAATCCAGGACGAGTTTGACTTCATTACAGTCAAGTTTCTACCACCGAACACTACATCGCTCATACAGCCTATGGACCAGCAAGTCATAGCGAATTTTAAGAAACTTTACACCAAATACATGTTCCAAAAATGTTTTGAGGTAACATCAGACACCAGCTTGACTTTAAAAGATTTTTGGAAAGATGTGTGCTTAATAGCCAGAGCATGGAAACATCTGAGTTATAGGGTTTTTAACTCGTCATGGAGAAAAATGTTGCCTGATGCTGTACCGGAGCGAGATTTCGAAGGATACGAAGATGCCGATGAAGAAGCTGTCTGATGTCTGATCGATGACATAGGTAAAATAGGCATTGCGCTCGGCTTAGAAGTTAACGAAGATGATGTGGTTGAATTATTAGATTCCCACAAAGAAAAACTCTCTACGGAAGATTTGAAACGGCTAAAAGAGGAGCAAGATAAGTTGCAGAAAAAAGAAGAGGAAGTAGTTGGGGAGAAACTTTCGACGCCAGAAATAAAAAGAATTTGTGGCATGTGGAACGAGGTGCAAAATTTTATTGAACGTCATCATCCAAATAAAATGCCATCAGTTTATTCTATTGACCATTTAAATGACACCATGTCCTACTTCAGGAATGTCCTGAAAAATCGTCAAAGACAAACAAAAATCGACTCCTTCTTCACTAAAAGATCTAGACCGAGTGGCATTGACACTAAAAGACAGAGAATAGAGAACATTTCAGAAGATGAGCTACCCTCTGTCATTTTGGAAACGTCCTTCCGCTCTCACCATCCACCACCTTCTCGCAATCAACCACTATCACATGGGTAAGTGTTAAATTATGTTTATATTACGGTAATTTGCGGTGTATTTGTTTTTAAAAAGGCTACAAATACTTTTTAAGTGCAGAAATAAGCAAACGAATGACATCTCAGGACGGATTAAATCACGTTTACATTTATTCTTATGGGGAAAATTAGTTCGGACATACGAGCAAATGGACACACGAGCAATTTTCAAGAACAAATTATGCTCATACAACGGGGTTTCACTGTACCAGAAAAATCCACTTAAGTACAGTAACGAAGTATTTGTACTTCTTTACTTTCCAACTCTGGCCTCAATTGACATTTTTAATCTGCTCTTATTATAATGTTTAAATATATATTTTGTTTTGGACCTGTTTTTATCCACTAGAAAGAAACGACTGATTTCGCAAGAAAAAAAAAGATGTTCGAAATGTAGTAAAGTTGAATAAAAAATCTCCAACTCTCCAAATGGAAATAATTCAGTAAAGTACGACAACGCGGAAAAACTACTTACGTTCATTAATGAATGACATTTACTTTGTTTACTGTCCACCACTGGTATTGTTTTTTGTTTTTTTTGTTTTTTAAATGTGAAAATGAAGTCAATATTACATACAGAATATCATGCACAGGATATTCAATCAGGTCAAGTCAAGAAGCTTTTATCATCATTTACACCATATTATAGCTGATTTAGTTCACCGTGAAACGTCTCTCCAGAACCCTGGAGCTACATAACAGAACACAGAGCTACACAAGAGAACCGAGGGCTAAGGGCTAAAGTAAGACGTCCTAGCCGTATAAAGTGCATTGTGTGGAACCCAGTGCAAACAGCAAGACAAAAGGCAGTAACACAAAAACATACAAACAGTGCTGACAAGTATACCTACTGTATAATGCGTTACAGTACGATGTGCAAAAAGAGAACTAGAAACAATAGTGCACGGGTAAACATAAACACAAGGTTGTGCAAAACAGCAGCAATCGAGTGTAACGATGCCAAAGATTGGAATTGGATTTGGAAAAACATACAATAGTGTGCAAAAGCCTTGAGCCACCACCAGCTTTGTTGATTTCTGAGTAACCTTTCTGATGCAAAATCTGATCTTTTTTTGTCTGGGATTGTTGGCATTTTGAATTGGAATGATAAACGATTAGGTTACTAGCAAGATTCAATCGAATTCAACTTGTGCGACACACGTACAGTACAGACCAAAAGTTTGGACACACCTTCTCATTCAAAGGGTTTTCTTTATTTTCATGACTATGAAAATTGTAGATTCACACTGAAGGCATCAAAACTATGAATTAACACATGTGGAATTATATATGGAATTATATACATAACAAAAAAGTGTGAAACAACTGAAAAATGTCATTCTAGGTTCTTCAAGTAGCCACCTTTTGCTTTGATTACTGCTTTGCACACTCTTGGCATTCTCTTGATGAGCTTCAAGAGGTAGTCACCTGAAATGGTCTTCCAACAGTCTTGAAGGAGTTCCCCGAGAGATGCTTGGCACTTGTTGGCCCTTTTGCCTTCACTCTGCGGTCCAGCTCACCCCTAAACCATCTCGATTGGGTTCAGGTCCGGTGACTGTGGAGGCCAGGTCATCTGGCGCAGCACCCCATCACTCTCCTTCTTGGTCAAATAGCCCTTGATGCTTTCAGTGTGACTCTACAATTTTCATAGTCATGAAAATAAAGAAAACTCTTTGAATGAGAAGGTGTGTCCAAACTTTTGGTCTGTACTGTATGTTACGCTCTAGCTCATGTCCACAGCAGTTTTATAAATTTTTTTCACATGAAAATGTATGGCAATTTACGGAAGCGCATTGCATTCACAAAGAAAAACAAATCGCATAAAGGATCTCATAATTACGACTCACTATCTCATAATTACGACTCACTATCTCATAATTACGACTTAGTATCTCATCATTATGACTTAGTATCTCATCATTACGAGATCCCGATCTCGTAATTGACCTACTAACTCATAATTATGACTTAATATCTCAATTATAAGATCCTGATCTCATAATTATGACTTACTAACTCATAATTATGACTTAAGTTGTAACTATGAGATACTATCTCACAAATATGAGATACTAAGTGGGGGCAGTCTGTGGCAGGGGAGCATAACACCGGATCTGACGCTACTGCATTCTTTGCTCGGAAGCGCCTCATCTCGTAATTATGAGATACTGAGTCATAATTATGAAATCCTTTCTGGGATTTATAATTTTTTCTTTGTGAGTGCAATGCGCTTCCGTATTAATTACAGGAGTTAGTTATGAAATTAATTCGGGTTCCATTCCATTTAGGTTTTTACACGTTGAATCATTTCCACATTTGCCTATAATAGTATTTTATTTTTATTTTCCGGATTTGTTCCCAGGTTTTTAATGCTGCATGCACATGTCCTGTATTCTCAGTTTCTTTTCTACTAAAGAGTCTGAGAAATAATTATGTATAACGATTAAGGGGTTGCTGAAACTAGAAATCTATTCCTCAGGGGTCCTCAGAATTTTGCACATTATCGTACATATTTTCCAAATTGGAAATCCATATTAAGATAGCAGGCGAAGTTAGAACTGATATTTGTTCTCTCTAATTCGTGTACATTTAATACAATTAATCTGTATTAATTTGTCATCGACGATAGATCAGATTTCTCTTACCGGATGTAGTTTAAAGCCGTTTCCGATTGTTGATTTATTTCATAAACTCTGTCGGCGCTCTCCTAACGTCCTGGCGGAGAAACATAATCCACAAAACGAGTGTAGTCGTCTCTGCTGCTGATACTGGCCTCTGTAATACTGATAGCAGGGAGCTTAGATGTTCTTTCTGACGCCTCTGTCTGTTTAACTGTGAGCCGTGATCATCTCGCGAGTGTCTCTGGGGGTAATTGGATGATTCACAGAGTTCCCATGATCCAGCAGATATTTTGAACAGAACAGTGCAACCTTTAACAGCGTGCAGCTTTCAAGTACATCATAAAGAGAAATAAGGTCATCGCGTGTAGCGTCAATCCAAACATAGCAGATTGCAGATTGCGTGGCAGATTGCATAGCAGATTGCACATGACCTAGCGGAATGTTAGCTCGAACGCGGACGACGCAATCGTTCACGATCGTGTGATTTCTCAATTCAAAGGTCAGTCAGCGTCATCACAGGAAATCGGTTTGATGGTCAGTGTTTGAAAAGAAAAAAAATTGCTGAGGCGCCCATTTCCCGCTTTGCAGCTCAAATGTGTGTACGTCAGACAACCTATAATTGAAGCTTCTGACTTCCTACTTTCTGAAAAGTCTGCAGTATGAGATGGAAAATTATTTAAAAAATCATTCTAGATCGTTGGCAAATCACATGTTTGTGGTCGGTCGCATCATCGGAGCTTAAACTACGTATCAGTTGCAATTTTTTTGTTGATAGTCAGTAGGAAGGATTTGTTTTTGCTCGGGTTGTTGAACATTCTTTTTCACCACACTGATATGGAAAATGATGACCATAGACAGGACATAAGATTTGCTCCAAATCTGTGTTCCATTAAACATGAGATTTTGGCTTCAGATTTGCATTCGGAGGTGTTTTAGTGAAGCACAGGAAGGTTTTTATTTATTTATTTATTTTTTTTAGCAACTCCGAGTTTCACCACAAAAACAAATCGCAGTCACTGAAACCAAAACGATAAGACTGTGAGGAAAAGCTGAACAGGAAAACCTGAGCTTTAACAGGAAGCTCTAGAAGATATCATACTGAACGTTCCAGGAAAGAACATTCAGTATGATGTTCTAAAGCTTCTAAAGATCCGAAGCTGATTTATAGACCCTCAGTGGATAAAGAGATGAGTCATTAGAATATGAGACAAGATCTCGTTTTAATATGATTATTTAGGTTATATTACACGTTTTTGTTTTTTTCGACCATACAATACGTCGGAACGTGATCTTTACATCGGGTCTTTAAGGAAACACCAGTGTCTATTGCTGGTATGAGTCAAAATGTGCGTGCTGTTGGGATTCAGAGCCATTACTTACAGAGCTTATTAACATTTATTTATAATTAATAATGACCAAATGTCTGTCTGTCTATCTAAAACATGTAAAGAATAAAAAAACTCTCGGAATATCAGCCGCTACTTTTTTCCCACGTTTTGAACCCCGCGGCTTAGACAACGAACCGGCTAATTTATGGATTTTTCCTGGGTTTTTCCCGGTTTCACAAACTTCAAGCCAATATCGAGCGACATAACATTAGACCAATGAAATTTCCGAACGGAAACGAAAAAACGCACCTCACCTGTGTTCTCAGCTTCTCATGCTCCATGACTTTCTTGGTAGGCTACTGTTTAGATACAAGCCGTTGTAGCGCGTTGAGTCTGGGTGAAGGGAGAGCTCGCTAACTCCAGTTGCAACTGAAATCATATAAGCACAGACTTTTTCCAAAAAGGAAAAGCACAGGTTTCCAAAACTCGTGCTTTTTCATTTTTTTGGCAACAGCGTTACGGGTTAGTCAAAGAAACTTAGAAATGAGCATCAGAAAATAATAAGGACATATTCCTCGGTCTTGTACACATGCAGTAATACCGGAAAAATGCGGAGGCAGCCTATTCCCAAAATGCCGCTCTGCTCTTAAAGGAGCCACAACATATTTCACCCGTTACACCGTGTAACAGACACTGTCTTTCGTTAAAGCCTGTGTAAAGTTCATTAGTTTCAGTGTAGACACCTGCGGCTTATTTATGTTAAAAATAACAATCTTTGTCAAATTCAGTGGGTGCGGCTTATATTTGGGTGCGTTTAATAGTCTGGAAATTACGGTAGATCACTTTATTCATGGGGGATTTACAAAAAGGTGTGTGTGTGTGTGTGTGTGTGTGTGTGTGTGTGTGTGTGTGTGTGTGTGTGTGTGTGTGTGTGTGTGTGTGTGTGGTGTCGTATCAGAGACAGCTCTGTCGAATTCCTCACTTTCTCTCTGTTCTCACTGTAATGAACCATTTGGCAAAAATGAGGTCTTCTCCCCCAGGCAGGTGCAGCCACTCGTCCTCATCCTGATCCGTTAGCTTATGGATTTTCTCCCTCCAAACATCAGTCGGTGCGCTCTGTGGCCTCTGCAGAGAGGCTTTTACCGTTCAGTAGTCCGATTGATCGAATTGGAACCAGGATGTAGACGCGATAAGACGCTTTTTGCTGCTCAGGGGGAAATGTGGACCGGGCGGTTCAGTGCCTGTCTGACGTAATTACTATATCTCCGGTGAGCAAACAGGACGTGCGAGGGTCTATTGATATCCTGCGTGAAATGATGGCGAGCTCGGGGAGTCCTGAAAGAGAAGCGAGGGATGGTGAGGAGGTAAGGGTGGTGGACAGGAAGGGATGCTGTGGCTGCAGCTTTTCCTTTTACACAGAGCACAGCCTGTCGTTTCCTGTGACGGACATCTGATTCATGACCTCTCTTTCTCTTCCAACACCCCCCCTCCCCGCTTCGTCCCTCCCTCTTTCTCTTGTTGCAGAACTCTCCTCTGTTTCAGTATTTGCAGGATTTAGGACACACCGATTTTGAGGCATGTTCCCCCATCTCTCAGGAGCAGAAGGAGGAACTGAGCTTCGGTGCCCAGGACATCCTACCCCCTCCCAAAGTGAGTGCCAATATCCACGTAACACCGCGGTCACACTAACATAAGACCATGATTTATTAGAGACCTCTAATTGTGCCGTTTCGCTCTTTTATTACAAAATAATTTTTTTTTTCAGTGAATTGAAGAAAATGTGAATTCAAAAGATGACTTGATCCATTCTGGGTTGTAACCAGTAAGTAGTGACTATGTCTGCATTTTGGTTTTAGATGAGGAACCAGATGGAGCCAAAATGTCCAGCAGACTGAACAAAACTCGTGAAATGCTAATTAAAAAACTTATGGCTTTCGTAAATTGTATTGGACGATGCTCAGGAATTGAAACGGAATCATAGCAGTGAATAAGAATCTAAATATTTCAAGCTATTAATATAGTAAAAGTCCAGTGTAGTTATAGTTGGGTGACCCAGGCAGAATATTGTTCCCTCTGGGTACGTATACAGATAGTCCCGAGTCACCACAGGGCAACTTTGGCGTCTGGAACCTTGTTTGGGCGTCTCTGGTGTAAATATATGCATTGAAATATTTCCATTTCCTACTGTGGAGCGTTTGTTGGTTAATGTTGGAAGAAAAGAGACGGGTGATGGATTCAATAAATAGAACTGATTTTATTTCACTCCCTCAGCAACAGGTGTGATTGTCACCGCTCGTTTTTCTCTGGCTCAGTGCTCCACTCATGAACCCCCCTCCCGCTGCTACAGTGACATTTGGCAAACACCATTATCCAGAGCGACCTACAATGATCTCAGTGATGCAACCGAGCCAAGCAGTGGCGCCTTAGTGGTGCTGAGATTTGAACCCATAACCTTCAGATTAGACGTCTATTTTCTTAACCATTGAATTACGTTAAAGATTTTACTAATATCAAAATGGATTAAAGGTTGTTGCACATGTATTGGCTGATTTCAAAAGGTTTGCTTAGCGGTCTGAATCCAAAAGTCGAGTTCTCGACAATAGTTGCGACGCTTCAGGTTGAAGAAACCATAAATAATATTTCATCCAGACAACGTTAAAAAGTTTTTTAATAATTAAATTAATTTTATGGTACTTTAACCAATGGCACAAAAAGGTTTGACAGAACTTCGATTGAACTTTTAAAAATTATTTTTTTTTTTTTTAAAACCTTGATAGAAAAGTGAAATTTGTACACACAGGTTGTTCTTCACACATCCAGTTGTTAAAACGTTGTTATTCCAGTACGTTTACCTAATCATTTAGATCATTTAGTACCTTTTTGTATTTTTTTTTCTTTCCCTTAATTGCAAGATTAAATTTATATCATTTATTATAAAATTCTTTGTAAGTAAAATTATTTTGAATGTTTTAATTTGCCGTGTGCCTGACATTCAGGCTGTGTATATACAATCTAGATAGATTGATGGCTAGATAGAGCGAGTACTACATATACTGTATAGTTTGAAGTTTTCAAAATTTCACAAAGCGATGAGTTCCCCAAACGGTCACGCACTCAATAAAAGGCAATCGTGTCATTCATCTCTCGTTTTGTAATTTGGTGATTCATTTGAAACCATTGCCACCCACCATTTGTGCCACCAGTGTTGCAATGTAGGAATTTTTAATCACAGAAATGAAACTAAGGTAATACACCACAACACACGGATCAGCCGGACTGAGGTTTTACAAAGCGGATTAAATCAGGAATTCGGTCTGTTTAGACTAAGCAGATTTCCAGATCTGATGCTCCACTTTCAAGTGCACAGCTTTAGTCGGAATGAAACGTATTGGGTTATTAGGATCTAGGTGAGCTGTTTGCACGTTAATCTGAGCACGGAATGTGGGAACGAGCAGCAGTCAACATTAGTTAAGGAACAGGAAGTGATAAATGGTTTGGTTGTGCTTATGCTATAATAAGTGTGTATATGGATGTGAATAGAAAGTTGGCTAAAAGAGGCTGAAATTTCTCAGAACTATATATAATCTATATATATATATATATATATGTATATATATAATTACAGTACATAATTTAGCAAAAAGTATTGTACTGTATAAACTGTACAGTATACATGTATGCGGCCGCATGGACGATCGCAGGTTTTTGAGTGGAGGGCGGAGCAAATCGCTGCCATGTTTGCCTGCCGCACAAAAATTACAACAAAATTGCAAAAATAGTTTAGCGTCATCAGCGCAAGATCGTGAAATTGTAAGTGGAATCATCGTAACTCCAGGACTGTGTGTGTGTGTGTGTGTGTGTGTGTGTGTGTGTGTGTGTGTGTGTGTGTGTGTGTGTGTGTGTGTGTGTGTGTGTGTGTGTGTGTGTGTGTGCGCAATATAGTATATTTTACTGTAAGGATTTCCACCTATAACAACTTCATACTGTGTGTTATTAAATTAAAACAGTGGTAAATGTACTGTTCTGTAGGATAATTGTGTTGTGTGACATACAACACTGTATTATGCAACTTTCTGCTTAGCCAGCGAGTGTTTATAGCTTGCTCTTTATACACACACACACACACACACACAAACCTCAAATTCTTTCCTTGCTGTCTTGAACACAAAAAACAGTCCGAACGCCTCACAGAAACGCTAACGGAATACTGAATACGCTGACAAATACCTCTATATAAAAAGCATTCATTGCCTTTATTCAGCCTTTGCATTCAAACTGAAGAACACTGAACTTACTTACTCACTCACTCTCTCTCACACACACACACACGCGCACACGAATCGGGGGGCACTAATGTCCCAAGAATGTGTGTGTAACACAAATACGAGTTAGTTTGGTACTGTAAGTGGACAAGAAAACATTATATTACTGTCAAGGCAAAAGCTTGGCATTGAGTTATCAAAGAGGAACCACAATATATTAAAAGGTGTACATTCTGAGTTTAATCAGAATGTGTTGTTAGGAAATCAGTCACAAAAGTAACAAAGTAAATTCGATTTATTTATTGCAAAAGGCTAAAAATAAACAAATGACAAAAATCCTTTCCTGTCAGTAGTCTTGATTCAGCCTTGACAGGAATCAATGAGAAGTCTGTGTGTAACCCGTGTCGCAGTTCTGCCTGATTTATCAGCATGGACCTGGTCTCTGCTATGTGTCAGAAGAAATTGTCATTTCCTGTTACTCACATGCAGTTATTAGGGGATGTTTTGATCTCCTGGCTGGATTGCACATCACAAAATCACTTTTATTTGAACACACAAACAAAAAACACCCTCTTTCATTATGAACGATCGAATGCTGTGTTTACAGAAAGGTGGAATCTGGAAGCTGGCTGAGATCCTGCAGTCTCTGAATCCGTTTCGACAGAGCGATGCCCCCCTGCAGCTGGAGCAACAGCTGGTAAGACAACCCGGTTCATAGTTGTCGCAGCTCTGAAAAGTTATTATGAGTCTATAGTGAGACTACTGTTAATTAGCAACAGCCTTTGTAACCATAATCTCCATTTTTTGCTGATCCAGACTAGAGATGTGCATCTCGATAACCGAGGCCGATCCGATTCGCGTCTCCACACATAGCCAACGATACGATACGTTAAAGATATATAAAAGCAGCTACCAATGCGATACGGTGCGATTCTTTTATTTATTTCAACAAATCATAAATTTACTTCTAGCACATGGCCTTTTCACGAACAGGTCTTTGTAGTGCAAAAAATAAAAAATATTGAATAAATCCAGACGTTCATTTCCTGTTCTGTCTCCAGGAAGATGCAGCTCTACCTCTGCCATGTCAATCTGTATTCTAAGTGAATCTCAGGGCATGCCTTGGCCTTCGTAGTGTTGCGAAACGACATATTCACGTAGAGGTGCTAAGAGTTTAGTTTTAGTTTAGTTAGCTTTCTAACTAATTAAAGTATTGTGCATCTACTAATAATTATATATATATATATATATATATATATATATATATATATATATATATATATATATATATGTATATAATATATATATACACGTGTGTGTGTGTGTGTGTGTGTGTGTGTGTGTGTGTGTGTGTGTGTGTGTGTGTGTGTGTGTGTGTATATATATATATATATATATATATGTGTGTATGTATGTATATATAAAAAATTTTTTTTTTATTTTATTTTTTTTTACCGATGCAGATTTGTTAAGAACAATGCATCACAATTTATTTTTTATTATTTTTTTTTTATCCTTTTTGGTTTAATCTTTTATCTTAACTTTTATGTGAACAACTGAATTTCACCTTGCTGTTTCAAACTTCTATTAAGTCTTTTGTGAGAAAATATTTGAGGCACTTTCTGAAAATCTCAATTATACTGGAGTGGGTTAAACTGTGTGGTTAGATATTTAATCTGTTGCTGTACAGCCTTTGTTTTTGAGGACACGAGTACATTCGGTGTGTGTGTGTGTGTGTTTTTGTGTGTGCTGGCAGGACGCTGCGTTCCGGCAGTACTCCCTGCGCTGTGTGTTATCTCAGGACGTGCTGTTGCAGGAGGATGTGGAGCTTATTGAGCTTTTAGACCCCAGTGCTCTGTCTCTGGGCTCCACGAGTACCGCCTGCCCAAGCGCCACCTCAGCCCTGCCTGCACCCCGCTACCTCTCCACACCCTCGATATGGTACACACACATACACATGCACACACATACACAGCCCAAAATCTAAGCTTTACCTTTACCTTTTTGTGCGTCTGTGTGCGTTTTCTCTCACAGGGATGTCTCTGTACTGGTCGCACTTTTGGCCGTCTTGCTCACGGTTTGCCGTTCTTGTCATGAGAATGGCCAGGGCCTGCTATGGCTGTGTGTCTGTGTGGTGTGCTTCGTCTGTCTGCGTCTTGGCGTCCGTCTGTGGCACAAGGCAGCAATGCAGCAGCAGGTTCAGGCTCAAGCCGTCCAGCTGGAGAGTTTAGTGATCAACAGTCGAGCTCTCACCAGCCTGGCGCGCAAATCGCTCCGGCTCATCCAGGAGACCGAAGTCATCTCGCGAGGATTCACTCTGTAGGTTCCCCCACACACGCACACAACAGTTTTTGGCACAAACATAAAATTACACGTTTTATACCTAAATCTGCGTCTAACCTCAATCCGAGGAACCATAATGACGATGATTTTTACCTTTTTAGCTTTGAAAAAAGCACATACCCCATTTTAGCAATTTATAACATTTTAGTTAGAATAGACGTTTTATTTATTTATTTATTTATTTATTTTTTTACCTGGTTGTACTACATTTTTTGGTCAGATTTTGTACACAAAACACATTTTGTGTATAATTTTATGTCCTGAAAGTGTCATTCGAGTTAAATCATTTCAGTTATTTGATATCATTTTGTAGTTAGACATATAACAGAGTGATATAACAGAGTATACTTTAGTGAGCATGTTGTGTGTGTGTGTGTGTGTGTGTGTGTGTGTGTGTGTGTGTGTGTGTGTGTGTGTGTGTGTGTGTGTGTGTGTGTGTGTGTGTGTGTGTATTTGGGGTGAAAAAAGGGCAAAAGAAAACCAACTATTTTCTCAGAAAAACCCTTTATGCATGTGCAAATTATAGGTTTGTCAAATGTCCATCCAGCAATAGAAATTAAACATCCCTGAGCTGTTCAACATGCACTTTATGGCCGAAAGTTGTAGCTCAGTGGTTGAGGCATTAGATTTTGAAACAGAAGGTCATGGGTTCAAATCCCAATGTTCGTCACTCTGGAAAAAGGGCGTCTGCCAATATGCTATAAATGTAATGTAAAAGTTGGCAGACCCCTGACCATCACACCTACAAGTGCTTGTTTAGCCCTGTTTTGCTGATACGAGGTGGTATCAAAAAGTTTCGAGATTAGCTCTGTTTACAAGAAAGTACTTTATTTGACTACATTTACACACAATCACCTTCCCCTTGCTCAGCGATACAGCGCTCGCAGCATTCCTACCACTTCTGGAATGTGTCCTGAAAGTCTTCTTCTCGAAGCGTGTCAAGCACCTTTTGCTATTTGCGCTGGAACTCCTCAGTGGTGTCAAAACAGCGACTTTTGCCCTCTAGTCCCGAAGATGAAGATCCAGCACAAAGTCTGCGGGAGCCAAATCTGGCGAGTAGGCCGGGTGCTGAAGTGAGATCATGTTGTTTCCATGTGAGGGGAGCTCAGTGGCAGGGTGTTCTAACTTGCTGTCCTTGATGAAATCGCAGACGTGGTAACTCGCGCGGTCAGATTAGCAACAGTTACACAGCTCCCGATATACACAGGACAATGTCTTTTGGCACACTGACTTATGAAGGCCGGTGCTTCCTGTGACTGCGTGCAGCCTTGTGCTGCCATCTGTTGGCGTGTTGCAAAACCAGTCTTGATCCGTACCATCTTGTATAATAAACTCCGCCCATTTGGGGGCATGGCTGTGTGGAGTTGTGTTCATTCAGCTACAAGAGCAATAGTGATATCAGGTACTGATGTATGAGCAGGATTAAAGTTTAGTCAGTGTTTGAGTAGGGTTGAGGTCAGGGTTCTGTGCAGGACATCTTAAGTTCTCCATCCCTCACATAACATTTCTTCATGGAGCTCGCTTTGTGCACAGGGCCATTGTCCTGCTGGAACACACGTTTGGGCCTCTTGGTTCTTTAAATGGAAATGTGGAATATTCCAGCACACAAGGGTATTAGGGGTGTAACGGTGCATGTATTCGCATTTCGATTCGATGCAGGACTTTCGGTAAAGTGGACTTGTGTACCGACTGCGGAACATAGTTAAAATTCGAGTTTCCTCACAAACATATTAAGTGGCGAACCATAAGATTGTTTAGTCTCCCCTTGCACTCGCAAAAATACAATATATAAAAATAAAACGGAATAAATCAAATTAATCCATATAATAAATTGTGTATATAATAAAATGCATTGATTTAATTTATTCAATTTTATTTATATATTTTTCATTTAAACCAAGCAGGCATTTTATTTGTAATTTTTTTATAATAATACACTAAATGTTTTAATTATTGTTAATAAGGACATTTTTATATATAACTTTGTAGAAGATAATTAAGAAGTAATTTCCTTTATATCATGTGTCACAGTAGAACGTATGGGTGTGATGGTCAGGAATCCACATACTTTTGGTTTTTATATCATTTATAAAAGCATTATCAGTGTCATGGCTGTGCTGGGAATTAATTTGTATCATGCAAATAATATAAACCAATACCTCAGGCATGGTTCTGTGTTGTTCTACTTCCATGTGTGGAATTCTAAAATCTTATTACATTGATTATCATAGACCGTTTTGATGACGTTTCAGTAAAGCTCCATTAATGTATGGTTTAAATGGGTTGGAGTGGAAGGTCTTCTGCTATAGCGCTCCGTCCTCAACCCTATTGAACGTCTTTGGGATGAATTTTTTGCACCTCGGGTCTTCTCACCTCACCTACCTGAGGATACAAATGATCTTGTGGATGAATGAAGGCCCACAAATCTCTATAATCTAGTGGAACATCTTTTCAGAAGAGTGGAAGTTATTATAAGAGTAAATGGGGACTAAATGCAAATTGGTGTGTTCAAAAAGCACATAGTCTTATAAAGAGGCATCCACAAACCTTTGTCCATATATTGCATATTAGGATTTGTAATATTTTTTGATTTCTAGCCATTAGGTTGCTTTTAATTCATAAAATAATTCCCTTTATATCACGTGTCCCAGCTGAACACGGATTTCAGTTTCCCAGCAACGTCACAATGATCCTTTCAAATCCAGACCCTAAATAATACCTTCAAATAGTAACTGATTCTTGACAGAGCTCTGGATTAAATGCTCAAGAAAACTCAAGACGTATCCTAAAACAATTGTTTGGTTTATTATATCCATATATATTCCTTGCATTGCATAGTTCATTAACAGTAAGCGTCTGTTTTTTGTCGTCTGTGTGTTTTGTTGCATGTCAGGCCCTGATGTATCTGTTGTTCCTGTGTTGTCTGTTTGTCTCTGTTACTTTTCATTTTGTCCACTGGTTGCAATTGTGTGCGCACTGGTCTGTCTAAATGTGTCGTGCGCTTTCTATTGTGAAATTTGTGGTCGCTCTGGATAAGGTGTCAGATGTCGGACACAGACATGTTTAGGGGTGTGACGGTACACGTGATCATACGGAGGGAGTGAATGAATGAAGGATATAAGTAGAACATATCTTTAGAAAATCAAATGTAAAACTTGTAAAACACACACACACTTATATACACATCTGTATTTACCCAAATGGGGTCCAACAAATGTAAACGATTAAATTAAAATGTATTCCCCTGTAACCGTACCGAGGTTAAACCGAACCGTGAATTTTGTGCACCGTTACACCCCTAGAAATGTTTCTCAAGGTAGAGTTTGGATTCCTCTAAGGGTCTTCTATGACTTATTGTAACAGTGGTGGAAATCAAAATGATCAAAAGTTGTTGTTTTTGATCGAGTACTTTTATTTAATTGCTTTACTTCAATAATTTTGGGGAAAAAATTCAGGATGTAAAAGACCTGTGGCTCCAATTAATAACCATATTATTAGCCTCATGTTGTACTGTGGAATTAATTCTGTAGTTAAAGTAGTATCTGGATGCACAGTTTGAGAAACCCTGAGCTGCATTTTTATATATGGCAGCTGTTTGAGTGCTGTTTGACTGGTGTGCATGTGTGTGTAGCGTGTGATGATTGGGAAGTGTATGTAAATGAATGTCTGCCCTGATGGTTCTCGGACGTCTGCACAGTTGGATCACGTTTCACTTTTCAAGTTTACTCGACAGGGTGAGTGCGGCCTGTCCCTTTAACAGGGCGGGGCATCTGCGCAGCCAGCAGTTGATTGGTTTGAGAAAAGCCGCGTACCAGAGCCTCCGCTGCGCGTTCCGTGCCTCCCGCATCGCCACCTGCATCATGCTCAAGTCATATCCTTCTTCTCAGCATATCCCCTAATATTCACTTTATTTTAAACTGTAATAATAAATGCTGTCATTTGACCATAGTTTGATTTTATAGCTTGTGTATGTTTTAGTATTGTATTGGATTCTTAACCTTGTGTAACGTTTCCGCTCAACTCTGAAATCGACAACGTCACCAACTACGTGTCGACTGTACCAATCAGAGAACTCGGCCTGGGCCTGGGGGCGGAGCATCTCTCTGATGAACATGCACAGGAGCTGACCAATGACTACAGTTTGCCTGCACTCAAAGTGAGTAAAACAGTTTGGCTTGAACATTACCCCATGATTTGATTGATTTATATGGAGAAGTCACTCTGAATGACCTTGTTATTAAACCTTGGGTTTCTGTCCAAGGTCATATTTTACCCAGTTTTGTGAGAACAACTAAAATATTGCAAAATTACCAATCAGTAAAGTTCTGTGGAGGTGAATCATCAAAGCCTTACTCAGTCTAGTGTGAACACCACAGTAATACACAGACCCACATGCAAACATCTGATTGGACAGATATGAAGCATTCCACTTGAGTGTCATCACCGTGGCCTAAAGGTGGCCTGTATGTTTGGTCTTTGTAGTGCAAAAAAAAAAAAAATAATATGAAATTACCCCCAGACTTTCTTTTCCTGATCTGTCTCCAGGAGGATGCAGCTCTACCTCTGCCATGTCAATCTATATTCTATGTGACTCTCAGCACATGCCACAGTATCAGCATCTTCTAATAATTATATATAAATGAATCATTTTTTACTGATGCAAATTTGTTAAAAACGATGCATCGCAGTTTAAACGGCATCACATCGTTAACTTTTATGCCGATACACTGAGGCGAATCGGTGAATCCGTTTGCTCCCAAAACTCGTCAAGAATTAACAGCATTAACTTCTTCAGCAAATTGATCTACAGGAGCTCGTCTGTTGGATCGGACCACACGGGTCAGCCTTCGATCCCCATGTGCATCAATGAGCCACGGCTGCCCATTAACCTGCCGGCGGTTCACCACTGGTCCCTCCTTGGACCGCTTTTGAACATCCCACAAGAGCTGCACTTTTGGAGATGCTCTGAACCAGTCGTCTAGACATTACAATTTGTCAAACTCGCACAAATCCTTACGCTCGCCCATTTTTCCTGCTTTTAACACGTCAACATTGAGGAGAAAATGTTCACTTGCTGCCTAAAATATTCCACCTACTAACAGGTGCCATGATGAAGAGATTGTTTACTTCACCAATACATAATGTTATTATCCCTGATCAGTGTAGATTAATGCAATACTGTAATACTCATAACAACAAAAGACAGCTTTTTTTTTTTACTTAGAAAGCACTTATTTAGGAGTTTTTCAAAATGTAGCACTAAAGAAAATGCTGGAAAGGACCCCATAAAACTGCCATAATATTCCATTTATACCTACCTTGAGCCTTCAGTTAAAATAGCCACTGATGCTGACATGGCATTAAAAAGGACAATGAACAAACAAATATCCATTTTCCAGGGAAAGATATTCTGGTAACATTTATAGTTAGGTCATATGTCATATTTTTGCCATGTGTAACTTAATGATATTTTTTTAAAGGTCTTGACGTTATCCAGGCGACATAAAATCACAGTTGTTTATCCCACTACTAGTCTTTTGTTGCACTCGATTGTATAATTATGGCAACTTCTTTCTGGGAAAAATCTTGCTAAACTTTAAATCAATTGATAAACATTTTTTGGATCACTTTTTCTGACAAGAATCTTTTTTTTTCCCCCCTCAGCTGCTTTTTCAGTTATGGGTGGGCCAGAGCTCTGAGTTTTTTCGCCGATTGGCTCTGATGCTGTCGTCCGGGAGGGCGGATCTCGAGTCCAAGCCCCGCCTCCTCGCATACAACGGCGTGGCCACAGTCACCGCCTCCCTTCATCCCTCCCTGGCCTGTTGCCTTGGTGACCTGCAGCGCAGCTATGACTTCCATCGATACTTTGAGATGCAGCAGCAGGCGCAGAACGCGGGTCGGGCAAGTCGGGCGCGGCAGAAGTGCAGAGAGCTCAACTCGCTCCACACATCTATCCGCAGCCTTCAGCTCCACCTCAAAGCCCTGCTCAGCGAGTACGAGCAAAACCTCCAACTCGTCTGCCTCTTATTTCCTAACTGAGATCTGAAAATTAGACTCAAATTCAACTTATTTCACATACACACTTTTATAGTTACTTTTACCTCATAATTTGTTTGCCGCCTGTCTTTCTCTTTCTTTCGCCACAGGGTGATCATTCTGGAGGATGAGCTGGAGAAGTTGATGGTTGCTAAGGAGTCTGAGGAGGTGACGTGTGCAGGTTACCAGGAGCTCAGTGAGCGCCTGCACCTCCTGCAGCCTCACATGCAGGCTAGCTCGTGCTGCTGGGAAGACATGACCGCTCAGGTGGAGCGCATGCTGCGCAGGGTCACCCACTGCCCAGGTCAGAGGTCAAACTCTCAGCCACACACACTACGACTGCCCCAGGCTCAACACAGTGGTTCTGAGTAGGGCTGCAGCTATTGATTATTCGAGTATTCTACCGATTATTCCCTTGAATTCTTTATTAAAGAGAAATACTAAATATACAGGAGAAAATAAGACGGGTCTCTTAAAATGAACATCAATTGTTTCCTTTTTAGAAAAATTTACATTTTTGATTGCAGAAGTTGCACACGAATATCTGTGAAAAAACGGAATTAGTTCATCAAAATGCAAATACAAATATATAAATAGAAAATTAATATTTAAAAATATTAGAAATAGGGAAGAGGTCAGACAGGGGCTTGGTGGTGGTGAAGAGGTGCCGGATGATTGGGCAACTACTGCAGGAGTGATGAGGAAGGCAGCTAGAAAAGTACTTGGTGTGACATCTGGAAATAGAAAGCAAGACAAGGAGACGTGGTGGTGGAATGAGGAAGTGCAGGAGAGCATTAGGGGAAAGAGATTGGCAAAACAGAAGTGGGATCGACAGAGTGATGAGAAAAGTAGGCAGGAGTACAAGGAGATGCGGCAGCAGGTAAAAAGGGATGTGGCGAAAGCCAAGGAAAAGGCATATGAGGAGCTGTATAAGAGGTTGGACACTAAGGAAGGAGAAAAGGATTTATACCGATTGGCCAGGCAGAGGGACCGAGCTGGGAAGGATGTACTGCAAGTTAGAGCAATAAAGGATGAAGAGGGAAATGTGTTGACTAGTGAGGAGAGTGTGTTGAGAAGATGGAGGGAGTATTTTGAGCAGCTGATGAATGAGGAAAATCAGAGAGAGAGAAGATTGGAGGATGTGGAGTTGGTGAAGCAGGATGTAGATAGGATTAGTAAGGAGGAAGTGAGAGCAGCGATTAAGAGGATGAAGCATGGAAAGTCGGTTGGACCAGATGACATACCGGTAGAAGCGTGGAGATGTTTAGGAGAGATGGCAGTGGAGTTTTTAACCAGATTGTTTAACAGAATTCTGGAAGGGGAGAGGATGCCTGAGGAATGGAGAAGGAGTGTGCTGGTACCGATCTTTAAGCATAAGGGAGATGTGCAGACCTGCAGTAACTACAGGGGAATTAAGTTGATCAGTCACACCATGAAGTTATGGGAAAGAGTAGTGGAAGCCAGGCTGAGAGAAGAGGTGACCATCTGTGAGCAACAGTATGGTTTCATGCCGAGGAAGAGCACCACAGATGCCTTATTTGCTTTGAGGATGTTGATGGAGAAGTATAGAGAAGGACAGAAGGAGCTGCATTGTGTATTTGTGGATTTAGAGAAAGCGTACGACAGGGTACCGAGAGAGGAGTTGTGGTATTGTATGAGGAAGTCAGGTGTGTCAGAGAAGTATGTGAGGGTGGTGCAGGACATGTATGAGGACAGTGTGACGGCAGTGAAGTGTGCAGTAGGTACGACAGACTGGTTCAGGGTGAAGGTTGGACTGCATCAAGGATCGGCCCTGAGCCCTTTCCTGTTTGCAGTGGTGATGGACAGGTTGACGGACGAGGTCAGACAGGAGTCTCCCTGGACTATGATGTTTGCAGATGATATTGTGATTTGTGGTGAGAGTAGAGAGCAGGTTGAGAAGAGCCTGGAGAGGTGGAGATATGCGCTTGAGAGAAGGGGAATGAAAGTCAGTAGGAGTAAGACAGAGTACATGTGTGTGAATGAGAGGGAGGGCAGTGGAGTGATGCGGTTGCAGGGAGAAGAGGTGGAGAAGGTGGAGGAGTTCAGGTACCTGGGGTCAACAGTGCAAAGTAATGGAGAGTGTGTTAGAGAAGTAAAGAAAAGAGTGCAGGCAGGGTGGAGTGGGTGGAGAAGAGTGACAGGAGTGATTTGTGATAGTAGGGTATCTGCAAGAATGAAAGGGAAAGTTTATAGGACTGTGGTGAGACCTGCGATGTTGTATGGATTAGAGACAGTGGCATTGAGTAAAAGACAGGAGGTGGAGCTGGAGGTAGCAGAGCTGAAAATGTTAAGGTTTTCGTTGGGAGTGACGAGGATGGACAAGATTAGAAATGAGTTTATTAGAGGGACAGCACATGTAGGATGTTTTGGTGACAAGGTGAGGGAGGCGAGATTGAGATGGTTTGGACATGTGCAGAGAAGGGACATGAATTATATTGGTAGAAAAATGCTGAAGATGGAGCCACCAGGTAGGAGGAAAAGAGGAAGGCCAAGGAGGAGGTTCATGGATGTGGTGAGGGAAGACATGCAGGTAGTTGGTGTGAAAGAGGCAGATGTAGAGGACAGGGTGGTATGGAGACGGATGATCCGCTGTGGCGACCCCTAATGGGAGCAGCCGAAAGAAGAAGAAGAAGAATATTT